>NC_143046.1:3820000-3920000 GCF_057628025.1 Oncorhynchus mykiss | reverse complement strand
CTCTCTTTCTCTCTCTCTCTCTCTCTCTCTATACCCCTCTCTCTCATAAATACGGGTTGTATTTACAATGGTGTTTGTTCTTCACTGGTTGCCCTTTTCTCGTGGCATCAGGTCACACATCTTGCTGCTGTGATGGCACACTGTGGTTTTTTACACCCAGTAGATGTGGGAGTTTATCAACAACAACAAAATGTTTTCTTTGTGGGAATTCACAGCCCTATAGACCCTGGTCAAAAGGACTTGCACTATATACCATTAAGCGTTTAAACTAATCATTAGCATTACACATATTGTTCAAAACATCACTGTACGTTGATGTACAACACACAGAAAAATATACATCTTCATGAAGAATTACCTATCTATGTGTTGTTATACTATATATATATATATATACAGTGCCTTGCGAAAGTATTCGGCCCCCTTGAACTTTGCGACCTTTTGCCACATTTCAGGCTTCAAACATAAAGATATAAAACTGTATTTTTTTGTGAAGAATCAACAACAAGTGGGACACAATCATGAAGTGGAACGACATTTATTGGATATTTCAAACTTTTTTAACAAATCAAAAACTGAAAAAATTGGCCGTGCAAAATTATTCAACCCCCTTAAGTTAATACTTTGTAGCGCCACCTTTTGCTGCGATTACAGCTGTAAGTCGCTTGGGGTATGTCTCTATCAATTTTGCACATCGAGAGACTGAAATTTTTTCCCATTCCTCCTTGCAAAACAGCTCGAGCTCAGTGAGGTTGGATGGAGAGCATTTGTGAACAGCAGTTTTCAGTTCTTTCCACAGATTCTCGATTGAGTTCAAGGGGGCCGAATACTTTCGCAAGGCACTGTATATATATATATACTATTGTAGATAGTTGGTCTAACCGTGTTCAGTTAATAAACAGTAGCAGGCAGTTATGACTGAGCCTTGACCAAACCTGTCTTTCCCACATAAACAGTTTATGGAAGGGAACGTTTAGCACACTGCAGAAGAGAGAGATTAGAGTTTACTGTTCGTTTTAATTGTTTAATTCACATTTTTTATGATCTACCGCACTTGCTTTGGCAATGTTAACATATGTTTCCCATGCCAATAAAGCCCTTTGAATTGAATTGAGAGGGAGAGAGAGAGAGAGAGAGAGAGAGAGATGTCTCTATTCCTTTTTAAACTTTTGTGAGTGTGATGTTTACTAATGTTTCCCTTGTTTAATTCCCTTTTGTTTGTCTATTCCATCTGCTTTGACAATGTTAACATATGTTTCCTATGCCAAAAAGCCCTTTGAATTGAATTGAGAGGGAGAGGAGGGAGGGAGCGGGAGAGGGAGACAGAGAGAGAAAGATAGAGACAGCGAGAGAGTGACATAGAGAGAGAGACAGAGAGAGATAGAGAGACAGCGACAGAGAGAGAGACAGAGCGGGAGAGAGACAGAGACAGAGAGAGAGAGAGAGTCAGAGAGAGAGATAGACGGAGAGAGAGAGAGAGAGAGAGAGAGAGAGAGAGAGAGAGAGAGAGAGAGAGAGAGAGAGAGAGAGAGAGGGTAACAGAGACAGAGAGAGAGAGAGAGAGAGAGGTCTGTGGAGACCTGAATGCTAGAACAGCAGAAGAACAAGACTATTAACAGTCATGGGGATAAACACCTAACAGGAAGCAACAACCTTTCCCTCCCCACATACAGACAGGAAGCAACAACCTTTCCCTCCCCACATACCCCCACAGAAACAACAATGACAAAGTGAAAAACAAAAATGGAGTACAGCTCGTGAAGCTCTGTGGAACACTGGGTCTGTACATAGTCAATGGTAGGCTAAGAGGGGACTCTTTTGGTAGGTACACCTACAGCTCTGTGGAACACTGGGTCTGTACATAGTCAATGGTAGGCTGAGAGGGGACTCTTTTGGTAGGTACACCTACAGCTCTGTGGACCACTGGGTCTGTACATAGTCAATGGTAGGCTGAGAGGGGACTCTTTTGGTAGGTACACCTTCAGCTCTTCCCTTGGCAGCAGCACTGTAGACTACTTCCTCACCGACCTAAACCCAGAGTCTCTCAGAGCCTTCACAGTCAGCCCACTAACACCTCTCTCAGACCACAGTAAAATCACAGTGTATCTGAGAAGAGTAGAACCCAACCATGAAGCATCACGGCCCAATAATGTACATGGTACTAAACAGGCCTACAGATGGAGTGCAAAGAGTACAGACATCTACCAAAAAGCAATTAGTAGCCAAAAAATACAATCTCTCCTGGACAACTTTTTTAGCCTTAACATTCTCCTTCAGCAATGAAGGTGTACATTTGGCTGTTTGGAACATAAACTTTAGATCTGACAAATTAGCCTCCTAATCTAAAGAAGCATAAGAGCAAACCAGAAATAACAGAGAATGAAAAATGGTTTGATAATAATTGCAAAACTATAAGAAAGTCATTGAGAAATATAGAAATAGAAATATATCTAATCAAAAACACAGAGAACCAGACAACAAAAATATAGGCCTTCAATATGGGGAAACACTGAAGCAATACAGACACACCCTAAGAACAAAGGAACAGAACATTAGAAATCAGCTGGATGGAATTGAGGATTCCATAGAATCAAACCACTTCTGGGATAATTGGAATAAATTAAACAAACCTCATCATGAGGAATTGGCTATCCAAAATGGGGATATGTGGAGAAATCACTTTGCAAACCTCTACAGCAATATAACAAAGAGCCCAGAACAAAAAGATACACAAGAAAAATGACAAATCGTGTGGATTCAGAAGAATAATTATTGGAAAAACTGTGCACTCTCCAACCCCAAAAGGCCTGTGGTGCTGATGGTATTTTAAATGAAATGATCAAATATACAGACCACAAATTCAAATTGGCTATACTCAAACTCTTCAACATTATCCTCACTGCAGGTATTTTCCCTGATATTTGGAACCAGGGATTGATCACACCAATCTATAAAAACGGAGACAAATTTGACCCAAATAATTAGAGGAATTTGCGTTAACAGCAACATGGGGAAAATTCTCTGCAGTATTATAAATAGCAGACTACATCATTTCCTTGACGAACACAACGTCCTGAGCAGATTGGATTTCTAAAAAATTATCGAACAACAGACCACATTTACACCCTCCACACTCTAATTGATAAACAAGTAAACCAAAACAAAGGCAAAATCTACTTGTGTTTTGTAGATTTCAAGAAAGCCTTTGATTCAATTTGGCACAAAGGTCTTTTTTATAAACTAATAGAAAGTAGTATTTGAGGGAAAATATATGATTTTATTAAATCAATGTACACTAAAAACAAATGTGGTTAAAATTGGCAACAAGCAAACAGACTTCTTCTCTCAGGGACGGGGAGTGAAACAGGGCTGCCCAATAAGTCCAACACTATTTAACATCTACATTAATGAATTGGCAACAAGCAAACAGACTTCTTCTCTCAGGGACGGGGAGTGAAACAGGGCTGCCCAATAAGTCCAACACTATTTAACATCTACATTAATGAATTGGCAACAAGCAAACAGAATTCTTCTCTCAGGGACGGGGAGTGAAACAGGGCTGCCCAATAAGTCCAACACTATTTAACATCTACATTAATGAATTGGCAAAAACATTAGAAGAATCGGCAGCACCTGGTATCACCCTGCATAACACTGAAATCAAGTGTCTGCTGTAGACAGATGACCTGGTGCTGCTGTCTCCCACTAAAGAGGGGTTACAGCAACACCTAGATTGTCTTTACAGGTTCTGTCAGACCTGGGCTCTGACCGTTAACCTAAAAAAACAAATATACTGATATTCCAAAACAGGTCCGGAAATAAGGATGACAAATATAAATTCTATTTGGACACAGTTCTATTAGAACACACCAAAAACTACACGTATCTAGGACTAAATATCAGCAACACAGGTAGCTTCCACATGTCTGTGAATGAGCTGAGAGTCAAAGCAAGAAGAGCATTCTATGCCTTTAAAAGGAACATCAAAATCGAAATTCCAATTAGAATCTGGCTCAAACTTTTTCAATCAGTTATAGAACCAATTACTCTATATGGCAGTGAAGTGTGGGGTCCAATCTCTAATAATGAATTTACCAAATGGGACAAACATCCAATTGAAATACTGCATGCAGAGTTTTTCCAGACTGTATTGAAGGTGCAAAGCAAAACTCCAAATAACGCATGTAGAGCAGAATTGGGCCGATACCCCCTCCCCATTCAGATAGAAAAAAGAGACATCACATTTTACAACCATCTAAAAACAAGTGACCCCGAAACATTCCATCACACAGCTCTACAATGTCAAGAGATGAAACAAGAGAAGAGTCCCCTCAGCCAGCTGGTTCTGAGGCTCAGTTCACTAACCCAAACCAACCCCATAGAGCCTCAGGACAGCACTCAGCCAGCTGGTTCTGAGGCTCAGTTCACCAACCCAAACCAACCCTATAGAGCCTCAGGACAGCAGTCAGCCAGCTGGTTCTGAGGCTCAGTTCACCAACCCAAACCAACCCTATAGAGCCTCAGGACAGCAGTCAGCCAGCTGGTTCTGAGGCTCAGTTCACCAACCCAAACCAACCCCATAGAGCCTCAGGACAGCACTCAGAAAATCTGGCCCAAGCAAATCATCACAAAACAAAAATAAAAATATATCACCTATTGGAAAGACACCACAAAAAACTTCAAACCTTCAATGCTATTTGTCTCTAAACAGACAGTACATGTTGGCAGACTATTTAACCACTGTGACTGATAGAAAACTGAGGAAAACATCGACTAGGTACAGACTCAGTGAGCACAGTCTGGCTATAGAGACCGGGCGTCACAGACAAACCTGGCTGCCCAGAGAGGACAGGCTGGCTATAGAGACCGGTCATCACAGACAAACCTGGCTGCCCAGAGAGGACAGTCTGGCTATAGAGACCGGTCGTCACAGACAAGCCTGGCTGCCCAGTGAGCACAGTCTGGCTATAGAGACCGGTCGTCACAGACAAACCTGGCTGCCCAGAGAGGACAGTCTGGCTATAGAGACCGGTCGTCATAGACAAGCCTGGCTGCCCAGTGAGCACAGTCTGGCTATAGAGACCGGTCGTCACAGACAAACCTGGCTGCCCAGGTTCAAACAGAGAGAGACATAGAGAGAGTGACAGAGAGAGAGTGACAGAGAAAGAGTGACAGATAAAGAGAGTGACATAGATAGAGAGAGAGTAACAGAGAGATAGAGAGATAGTGACACAGAGAGACAGAGAGAGAGAGAGAGAGAGAGAGAGAGAGACAGAGAGACAGAGATATACCTGACCGGCAGAATACCTGACCACTGTGACTGACCCAAACTTAAGGAAAGCTTTGACTATGTACAGACTCAGTGAGCATAGCCTTGCTATTGAGAAAGGCCGCCGTAGGCAGACATGGCTCTCAAGAGAAGACAGGCTATGTGCACACTGCCCACAAAATGAGGTGGAAACTGAGCTGCACTTCCTAACCTCCTGCCCAATGTATGACCATACTAGAGAGACATATTTCCCTCAGATTACACAGATCCACAAAGAATTCGAAAACAAATCCAATTTTTGATAAACTCCCATATCTACTGGGGGAAATTCCACAGTGTGCCATCACAGCAGCAAGATTTGTGACCTGTTGCCACGAGAAAAGGGCAACCAGTGAAGAACAAACACCATTGTAAATACAACCCATATTTATGCTTATTTATTTTATCTTGTGTCCTTGTGTCCTAACCATTTGTACATTGTTAACACTGTATATATATATATATAACACTGTATTATATATATATATAATATGACATTTGTAATGTCTTTATTGTTTTGAAACTTCTGTATGTGAAATGTTTACTGTTAATTTTTATTGTTTATTTCACTTTATATAATCACTTTATATATTATCTACCTCACTTGCTTTGGCAATGTTAACACAATTGCTCTTAAATACAAGTAAAACTAAATGCATGCTCTTCAACCGATCGCTACCTGCACCTACCCGCCTGTCCAATATCACTACTCTGGACGGCTCTGACTTAGAATATGTGGACAACTACAAATACTTAGATGTCTGGTTAGACTGTAAACTCTCCTTCCAGACCCATATCAAACATCTCCAATCCAAAGTTAAATCTAGAATTGGCTTCCTATTTCGCAACAAAGCATCCTTCACTCATGCTGCCAAACATACCCTTGTAAAACTGACCATCCTACCAATCCTCGACTTTGGCGATGTCATTTACAAAATAGCCTCCAATACCCTACTCAACAAATTGGATGCAGTCTATCACAGTGCAATCCGTTTTGTCACCAATGCCCCATATACTACCCACCATTGCGACCTGTACGCTCTCGTTGGCTGGCCCTCGCTTCATACTCGTTGCGAAACCCACTGGCTCCATGTCATCTACAAGACCCTGCTAGGTAAAGTCCCCCCTTATCTCAGCTCGCTGGTCACCATAGCATCTCCCACCTGTAGCACACGCTCCAGCATGTATATCTCTCTAGTCACCCCCAAAACCAATTCTTTCTTTGGCCGCCTCTCCTTCCAGTTCTCTGCTGCCAATGACTGGAACGAACTACAAAAAATCTCTGAAACTGGAAACACTTATCTCCCTCACTAGCTTTAAGCACCAACTGTCAGAGCAGCTCACAGATTACTGCACCTGTACATAGCCCACGTATAATTTAGCCCAAACAACTACCTCTTTCCCTACTGTATTTAATTTATTTATTTATTTTGCTCCTTTGCACCCCATTATTTTTATTTCTACTTTGCACATTCTTCCATTGCAAATCTACCATTCCAGTGTTTTACTTGCTATATTGTATTTACTTTGCCACCATGGCCTTTTTTTGCCTTTACCTCCCTTCTCACCTCATTTGCTCACATCGTATTTAGACTTGTTTATACTGTATTATTGACTGTATGTTTGTTTTACTCCATGTGTAACTATGTGTTGTTGTATGTGTCGAACTGCTTTGCTTTATCTTGGCCAGGTCGCAATTGTAAATGAGAACTTGTTCTCAACTTGACTACCTGGTTAAATAAAGGTGAAGTAAAAAATAAAAAAATGTTTCCCATGCCAATAAAGCCCTTGAATTGAATTGAATTGAATTGAATTGATATATAGAGAGACAGAGAGATAGAAACAGAGAGATAGAGATAGAGAGAGAAACAGAAAGATAGAAACAGAGAGAGAGAGAGATAGAAACAGAGAGAGAGAGATAGAAACAGAGAGAGAGAGATAGAAACAGAGAGAGAGAGAGAGAGAGATAGAAACAGAGAGAGAGAGAGAGATAGAAACAGAGAGATATAGAGAGACAGAGTAATGCTCCCAGCCCTAAACATCTGTGAGTTACTTCCCTCTAAACAGGTTGTTCCAACAAGCTCCAGGTGGGCCAGTTAGCCTGCTTTCCTCCATAAATGACTCATCATTGAAGTGACAGATTCATGGCAGGAAACATTTTTAAAATACATTTCAGCATCATCAAAAAATGTGTCTGTCTGTAAAGAGAAGTGAGATAAACTTGTCTCGGAGGGGAGGGAAGGGGAGAAAGAGGGAGAGAAACAGTGGAGGACGAGGAAACAGAGGAGGAGGAAACAGGTGAGGAGGAAACAGGGAGGAGAGAGAAACAGTGGAGGACGAGGAAACAGAGGAGGAGGAAACAGGAGAGGAGAGAAACAGTGGAGGAGATAGAAACAGGGGAGGAGGAGGAAACAGGGGGGAGACAGAAACAAGGGAGGAGAAGGAAACAGAGGAGGAGGAAACAGGGAAGAGAGAAACAGGGGAGGAGATAGAAACAGGGGAGGAGGAGGAAACAGAGGATGAGGAAACAGAGTAGGAGGAAACAGGGTGGAGAGAGAAACAGGGAGGAGAAGGAAACAGAGGAGGAGGAAACAGGAAGGAGAGAGAAACAGTGGAGGAGGAAACAGGGGGAGAGAGAAACAGTGGAGGAGGAAACAGGGGGAGAGAGAAACAGTGGAGGACGAGGAAACAGAGGAGGAGGAAACAGGGGAGGAGGAGAGAGACATATAACGGACATTCCCCTGCATCCCCCCAATCCCTCCTGCCCAGCTTTGTGCTATCTGGTTACCATAGTGACCATGTCCTATTTGTAGTGAGGTGTTATTCTCGGGCCAGTGGTAGTGCAGCATAGCTTCCCGCTCACCTCGTCAGAGGATCATCAGACTCCCTGTTCTCTTCTCCTCTCCTCCCTGTCTGTCTTTCTCTGGCTGCTGGGTAGTTCACAAAAAGACTGCCCCAATCTCTCTCTCCTTCTCAAATGATCTCATTCTCCCTCTTTCAATTCAATTCAATTCAATTCAATTTAAGGGGCTTTATTAGCATGGGAAACATATGTTAACATTGCCAAAGCAAGTGAAGTAGATAATAATCAAAACTGAAATAAACAAGAAAAATTAACAGTCAATATTTACAAGAGTTCAAAAATAATAAAGACATTTCAAATGTCATCATATGTGCAAATAGTTGAAGTACGAAAGGAAAAACAGATACACATACAATGGCAAGAAACAGTATATGAACCCTTTAGACCTTTAGAATGACCTTTCTGCATAAATTGTGATCCGATCTTCATCTAAGTCACAACACCAGACAAACCCAGTCTGCTTAAACTAATAACACACAAATTATTGTATTTTTCTTGTCTATATTGAATGTGTCATTTAAACATTCACAGTGTAGGTTGGGAAAAGTCTGTTTCTCTCTCCTCCCCTGTTTCTCCAAAAACTAATTAGTCAGGAGTCAGCTAACCTGGAGTCCAATCAATGAGACGAGATTGGAGACGTTGGTTAGAGCTGCCTTGCCCCAGAAAAAACACTCACAAAATTAGAGTTTGCTATTCACAAGAAGCATTGCCTGATGTGAACCAGGCCTCGAACAAAAGAGATCTCAGACGACCTAAGAATAGGAATTGTTGACATGCATAAAGCTGGAAAGGGTTACAAAAGTATCTCTAAAAGCCTTGACGTTCATCAGTCCACGGTAAGACAAATTGTCTATAAATGTAGAAAGTTCAGCACTGTTGCTACTCTCGCTAGGAATGTCCGTCCTGCAAAGATGACTGCAAGAGCACAGCGCAGAATGCTCAATGAGGTTTAGAAGAATCCTAGAGTGTCAGCTAAAGACTTACAGAAATCTTTGGAACATGCTAACATCTCTGTTGACGAGTCTACGATACGTAAAACACTAAACAAGAATGGTGTTCATGGGAGGACACCACGGAAGAAGACACTGCTGTCCAGAAAAACATTGCTGCACGTCTGAAGTTTGTAAAAGTGCACCTGGATGTTCCACAGCGTTACTGGCAAAATATTCTGTGGACAGATGAAACTACAGTTGAGTTGTTGGGAAGGTACACACAACATTATGTGTGGAGAAAAAAAGGCACAGCACACCAACATCAAAACCTCATCCCAACTGTAAAGTATGGTGGAGAGAGCATCATGTTTTGGGGCTGCTTTGCTGCCTCAGGGCCTGGACACCTTGCTATCATCGACGGAAAAATGAATTCCCAAGTTTATCAAGACATTTTGTAGGAGAATGTTAGGCTATCTGTCCGCCAATTGAAGCTCAACAGAAGTTGGGTGATGCAACACGACAACGACCCAAAACACAGAAGTAAATCAACAACAGAACAGCTTCAACAGAAGAAAATATGCCTTTTGGAGTGGCCCAGTCAGAGTCCTGACCTCAACCTGATTGAGATGCTGTGGCATGACCTCAAGAGAGCAGTTCACACCAGACATCCCAAGAATATTGCTGAACTGAAACAGTTTTGTAAAGACGAATGATCCTAAATTCCTCCTGACCTTTCTGCAGGTCTGATCCGCAACTACAGAAAACGTTTGGTTGAGGTTATTGCTGCCAAAGGAGGGTCAACCAGTTCTGAAATACTTTTTCCACTCTACACTGTGAATGTTTTCACTGTGTGTTCAATAAAGACATGAAAACATGTAATTGTTTGCGGTATTAGTTTAAGCAGACTGTGTTTGTCTATTGTTCTGACCCAGATGAAGATCAGATCAAATTTTAAGACCAATTTATGCAGAAGTCCAGGTAATTCCAAAGGGTTCACATACTTTTTCTTGACACTGTAAATATGGGTTGTATTTACAATGGTGTTTGTTCTTCACTGGTTGCCCTTTTCTTGTTGCAACAGGTCACAAATCTTGCTGCTGTGATGACACACTGTGGTATTTCACCCAGTAGATATGGGAGTTTAACAAAATCATGTTTGTTTTCTAAGTCTTTGTGGATCTGTGTAATCTGAGAGAACTATGTGTCTCTAATATGGTCATACATTGGGCAGGAGGTTAGGAAGTGTAGCTCAGTTTCCGCCTCATTTTGTGGGCAGTGAGCACATAGCCTGTCTTCTCTTGAGAGCCAGGTCTGCCTACGGCGGCCTTTCTCAATATTAAGGCTATGCTCACTGAGTCTGTACATAGTCAAAGCTTTCCTTAAGTTTGGGTCAGTCACAGTGGTCAGGTATTCTGCCGCTGTGTACTCTCTGTTTAGGGCCAATTAGCATTCTAGTTTGCTCTGTTTTTTTGTTAATTCTTTCCAATGTGTCTTTTTGTTTTCTCATGATTTGGTTGGGTCTAATTGTGCTGTTGTCCTGAGGCTCTGTGGGGTCTGTTTGTGTTTGTGAACAGAGCCCCAGGACCAGCTTGATTAGAGGACTCTTCACCAGGTTCATGTCTCTGTAGGTGATGGCTTTGTTATGGAAGGTTTGGGAATCGCTTCCTTTTAGGTGGTTGTAGAATTTAACGGCTCTTTTCTAGATTTGGATAATTAGCAGGTATCGGCCTAATTCTGCTCTGCATGCATTATTTGGTGTTTTACGTTGTACAAAGACAATATTTTTGCAGAATTCTGCATGCAAACTCTCAATTTGGTGTTTGTCCCATTTGGTGAAATCTTGGTTGGTGAGCGGATCCCAGACCTCACAACCATGAGGTTCAACTGCCTGCTAATCATCCCCAGAAGATAAGATATGCATATTATTAATGGATTTGTATAGAAAACACTCTGAAGTTTCTAAAACTGTTTGAATCATGTCTGTGAGTATAACAGAACTAATTTGCAGGTGAAACCCCGAGGACAAACCACTCAGATATATTTAGTTTGCGGTCACTCTATATTCAATGGGATTTCGTTGGGAATTCAGAATTCTAAGAGACCTTCTTGTAGTTCCTACCGCTTCCACTGGATGTCACCAGTCTTTAGAAATTGGTTGAGGTTTTTCCTTTGTGTAATGAAGAAGTACGGCCATCTTGAACGAGGGTAACTGGAAGTGTACTGTTAGATAGAGGCGCGTGACCAGAAAGCTAGCTAAAGATTGTTTTCTTCCTGTATTGAACACAGATCATCCCGTCTTCAATTTTATCGATTATTTACGTAAAAAAATACCTAAAGTTGTATTACAAAAGTAGTTTGAAATGTTTTGGCAAAGTTTACAGGTAACCTTTGAGATATTTTGTAGTGACGTTGCGCAAGTTGGAACCGGTGTTTTTCTGGATGAAACGCGCCAAATAAATGGACATTTTGGATATATATCGATGGAATTAATCGAACAAAAGGACCCTTTGTGATGTTTATGGGACATATTGGACAAAAGAAAATCGTCAAAGTTAAGGCATGTTTTATTTTTTATTTCAGCGTTTTGTGTCGCACCTGCAGGGTTGAAATACGCTTTTCTCTCTTTGGTTACGGAGGTGCAATCCTCAGAAAATAGCACTCTGAGCCTTTTTGAAATCTGACATGTTGGCTGGATTCACAACAAGTGTAGCTTTGTGTTCTAATTCTCCCAATGTGTTCTCTATCATATCTGGGGTTGTGTTCTAATTCTCCCAATGTGTTCTCTATCATATCTGGTGTTGTGTTCTGTGTGTTGTGTATCTGTGTGTGTGTGTTGTGTATCTGGTGTTGTGTTCTAATTCTCCCAACGTGTTCTCTATCATATCTGGTGTTGTGTTCTAATTCTCCCAACGTGTTCTCTATCATATCTGGTGTTGTGTTCTAATTCTCCCAACGTGTTCTCTATCATATCTGGTGTTGTGTTCTAATTCTCCCAACGTGTTCTCTATCATATCTGGTGTTGTGTTCTAATTCTCCCAACGTGTTCTCTATCATATCTGGTGTTGTGTTCTAATTCTCCCAACGTGTTCTCTATCATATCTGGGGTTGTGTTCTAATTCTCCCAATGTGTTCTCTATCATATCTGGTGTTGTGTTCTAATTCTCCCAACGTGTTCTCTATCATATCTGGTGTTGTGTTCTAATTCTCCCAATGTGTTCTCTATCATATCTGGTGTTGTGTTCTAATTCTCCCAATGTGTTCTCTATCATATCTGGTGTTGTGTTCTAATTCTCCCAACGTGTTCTCTATCATATCTGGTGTTGTGTTCTAATTCTCCCAACGTGTTCTCTATCATATCTGGTGTTGTGTTCTAATTCTCCCAACGTGTTCTCTATCATATCTGGTGTTGTGTTCTAATTCTCCCAATGTGTTCTCTATCATATCTGGTGTTGTGTTCTAATTCTCCCAACGTGTTCTCTTTCATATCTGGTGTTGTGTTCTAATTCTCCCAATGTGTTCTCTATCATATCTGGTGTTGTGTTCTAATTCTCCCAATGTGTTCTCTATCATATCTGGTGTTGTGTTCTAATTCTCCCAACGTGTTCTCTATCATATCTGGTGTTGTGTTCTAATTCTCCCAATGTGTTCTCTATCATATCTGGTGTTGTGTTCTAATTCTCCCAACGTGTTCTCTTTCATATCTGGTGTTGTGTTCTAATTCTCCCAATGTGTTCTCTATCATATCTGGTGTTGTGTTCTAATTCTCCCAATGTGTTCTCTATCATATCTGGTGTTGTGTTCTAATTCTCCCAATGTGTTCTCTATCATATCTGGTGTGTTTGTGTTCTAATTCTCTGTCTGATCCAAATGAGACACCCACTCTTTGTCACGCTAATTAGCCAGCAAGAGTCAGATCCACCTCCTGTAATGCAAATCTTAGCTCTACCCAGGTCTTGACAAGTCCCCAAGAAGAGATAGAGAGGAGGAGGAGGAAGAAAGGAGAAGGAGTGGAGGATGAGAGAGGAGGTAGAGGAGGAGGAGGAGGAGGAGGAGGAGGAAGAAAGGAGAAGGAGCGGAGGACGAGAGAGGAGGTAGAGGAGGAGGAGGAGGAAGAAAGGAGAAGGAGCGGAGGACGAGAGAGGAGGTAGAGGAGGAGGAGGAGGAGGAGGAGGAGGAGGAAGAAGAAAGGAGAAGGACCTAAAGGACATAACAGTGTTTGGTGTCAGAAAGCTTTAGAGGACACAGACTAAAATGAAGCATTTTTCTGCTCTCGTCAGCACTCCTGCTCTCCCTCGCTTGGCTACTTCATCATTCTGGGGGACTGGTTTTGCTGTGTGCTCTCAGAACGGATAACAGTTTCTGCTGTGTGTGTGTGTGTGTGTGTGTGTGTGTGTGTGTGTGTGTGTGTGTGTGTGTGTGTGTGTGTGTGTGTGTGTGTGTGTGTGTGTGTGTGTGTGTGTGTGTGTGTGTGTGGTGCATGTGTTTTGTGTGTGGTGTCAGTGCGTGTTTGTGCATGTGTATCTGTGGTGTGTAGATAGATGCAGTCCCACTGTACATCTTCAGAGTATTGAAAAATATACTGTATGATACCGATGGTAGACAGTACACAACAGGTGTGGACTAACAGTGAAATGCCTACTGACGGCCCTTCCCAACAACGCAGAGAGATAATAGAAAAGTAAAAAACATAATGATAAGTGATAATAAATACACAATGACTAACCTGACTATATACACAGAGTACCAGTACTGAGTCAATGAGTAACCTGACTATATACACAGAGTACCAGTACTGAGTCAATGAGTAACCTGACTATATACACAGAGTACCAGTACTGAGTCAATGAGTAACCTGACTATATACACAGAGTACCAGTACTGAGTCAATGAGTAACCTGACTATATACACAGAGTACCAGTACTGAGTCAATGAGTAACCTGACTATATACACAGAGTACCAGTACTGAGTCAATGAGTAACCTGACTATATACACAGAGTGCCAGTACTGAGTCAATGAGTAACCTGACTATATACACAGAGTACCGGTACTGAGTCAATGAGTAACCTGACTATATACACAGAGTACCAGTACTGAGTCAATGAGTAACCTGACTATATACACAGAGTACCAGTACTGAGTCAATGACTAACCTGACTATATACACAGAGTACCAGTACTGAGTCAATGACTAACCTGACTATATACACAGAGTACCAGTACTGAGTCAATGAGTAACCTGACTATATACACAGAGTACCAGTACTGAGTCAATGAGTAACCTGACTTTATACACAGAGTACCAGTACTGAGTCAATGACTAACCTGACTATATACACAGAGTACCAGTACTGAGTCAATGAGTAACCTGACAATATACATAGAGTACCAGTACTGAGTCAATGAGTAACCTGACTATATACACAGAGTACCAGTACTGAGTCAATGACTAACCTGACTATATACACAGAGTACCAGTACTGAGTCAATGAGTAACCTGACTATATACACAGAGTACCAGTACTGAGTCAATGAGTAACCTGACTATATACACAGAGTACCAGTACTGAGTCAATGAGTAACCTGACTATATACACAGAGTACCAGTACTGAGTCAATGACTAACCTGACTATATACACAGAGTACCAGTACTGAGTCAATGAGTAACCTGACTATATACACAGAGTACCAGTACTGAGTCAATGAGTAACCTGACTATATACACAGAGTACCAGTACTGAGTCAATGAGTAACCTGACTATATACACAGAGTACCAGTACTGAGTCAATGAGTAACCTGACTATATACACAGGGTACCAGTACTGAGTCAATGAGTAACCTGACTATATACACAGAGTACCAGTACTGAGTCAATGACTAACCTGACTATATACACAGAGTACCAGTACTGAGTCAATGACTAACCTGACTATATACACAGAGTACCAGTACTGAGTCAATGACTAACCTGACTATATACACAGAGTACCAGTACTGAGTCAATGACTAACCTGACTATATACACAGAGTACCAGTACTGAGTCAATGACTAACCTGACTATATACACAGAGTACCAGTACTGAGTCAATGAGTAACCTGACTATATACACAGAGCACCAGTACTGAGTCAATGAGTAACCTGACTATATACACAGAGTACCAGTACTGAGTCAATGACTAACCTGACTATATACACAGAGTACCAGTACTGAGTCAATGAGTAACCTGACTATATACACAGGGTACCAGTACTGAGTCAATGACTAACCTGACTATATACACAGAGTACCAGTACTGAGTCAATGAGTAACCTGACTATATACACAGGGTACCAGTACTGAGTCAATGAGTAACCTGACTATATACACAGGGTACCAGTACTGAGTCAATGAGTAACCTGACTATATACACAGGGTACCAGTACTGAGTCAATGAGTAACCTGACTATATACACAGAGTACCAGTACTGAGTCAATGAGTAACCTGACTATATACACAGAGTACCAGTACTGAGTCAATGACTAACCTGACTATATACACAGAGTACCAGTACTGAGTCAATGACTAACCTGACTATATACACAGAGTACCAGTACTGAGTCAATGAGTAACCTGACTATATACACAGAGTACCAGTACTGATTCAATGAGTAACCTGACTATATACACAGAGTACCAGTACTGAGTCAATGAGTAACCTGGCTATATACACAGAGTACCAGTACTGAGTCAATGAGTAACCTGACTATAAACACAGAGTACCAGTACTGAGTCAATGACTAACCTGACTATATACACAGAGTACCAGTACTGAGTCAATGACTAACCTGACTATATACACAGAGTACCAGTACTGAGTCAATGAGTAACCTGACTATATACACAGAGTACCAGTACTGAGTCAATGACTAACCTGACTATATACACAGAGTACCAGTACTGAGTCAATGACTAACCTGACTATATACACAGAGTACCAGTACTGAGTCAATGACTAACCTGACTATATACACAGAGTACCAGTACTGAGTCAATGAGTAACCTGGCTATATACACAGAGTACCAGTACTGAGTCAATGACTAACCTGACTATATACACAGAGTACCAGTACTGAGTCAATGACTAACCTGACTATATACACAGAGTACCAGTACTGAGTCAATGAGTAACCTGACTATATACACAGAGTACCAGTACTGAGTCAATGACTAACCTGACTATATACACAGAGTACCAGTACTGAGTCAATGACTAACCTGACTATATACACAGAGTACCAGTACTGAGTCAATGACTAACCTGACTATATACACAGAGTACCAGTACTGAGTCAATGAGTAACCTGACTATATACACAGAGTACCAGTACTGAGTCAATGAGTAACCTGACTATATACACAGAGTACCAGTACTGAGTCAATGAGTAACCTGACTATATACACATGGTACCAGTACTGAGTCAATGAGTAACCTGGCTATATACACAGAGTACCAGTACTGAGTCAATGACTAACCTGACTATATACACAGAGTACCAGTACTGAGTCAATGACTAACCTGACTATATACACAGAGTACCAGTACTGAGTCAATGACTAACCTGACTATATACACAGAGTACCAGTACTGAGTCAATGACTAACCTGACTATATACACAGAGTACCAGTACTGAGTCAATGACTAACCTGACTATATACACAGAGTACCAGTACTGAGTCAATGAGTAACCTGACTATATACACAGAGCACCAGTACTGAGTCAATGAGTAACCTGACTATATACACAGAGTACCAGTACTGAGTCAATGACTAACCTGACTATATACACAGAGTACCAGTACTGAGTCAATGAGTAACCTGACTATATACACAGGGTACCAGTACTGAGTCAATGACTAACCTGACTATATACACAGGGTACCAGTACTGAGTCAATGACTAACCTGACTATATACACAGAGTACCAGTACTGAGTCAATGAGTAACCTGACTATATACACAGGGTACCAGTACTGAGTCAATGAGTAACCTGACTATATACACAGGGTACCAGTACTGAGTCAATGAGTAACCTGACTATATACACAGAGTACCAGTACTGAGTCAATGAGTAACCTGACTATATACACAGAGTACCAGTACTGAGTCAATGAGTAACCTGACTATATACACAGAGTACCAGTACTGAGTCAATGACTAACCTGACTATATACACAGAGTACCAGTACTGAGTCAATGAGTAACCTGGCTATATACACAGAGTACCAGTACTGAGTCAATGAGTAACCTGACTATATACACAGGGTACCGGTACTGAGTCAATGAGTAACCTGACTATATACACAGAGTACCAGTACTGAGTCAATGACTAACCTGACTATATACACAGAGTACCAGTACTGAGTCAATGAGTAACCTGACTATATACACAGAGTACCAGTACTGAGTCAATGACTAGCCTGACTATATACACAGAGTACCAGTACTGAGTCAATGAGTAACCTGACTATATACACAGAGTACCAGTACTGAGTCAATGAGTAACCTGACTATATACACAGAGTACCAGTACTGAGTCAATGAGTAACCTGACTATATACACAGAGTACCAGTACTGAGTCAATGAGTAACCTGGCTATATACACAGAGTACCAGTACTGAGTCAATGACTAACCTGACTATATACACAGAGTACCAGTACTGAGTCAATGACTAACCTGACTATATACACAGAGTACTAGTACTGAGTCAATGACTAACCTGACTATATACACAGAGTACCAGTACTGAGTCAATGACTAACCTGACTATATACACAGAGTACCAGTACTGAGTCAATGACTAACCTGACTATATACACAGAGTACCAGTACTGAGTCAATGACTAACCTGACTATATACACAGAGTACCAGTACTGAGTCAATGAGTAACCTGACTATATACACAGAGTACCAGTACTGATTCAATGAGTAACCTGACTATATACACAGAGTACCAGTACTGAGTCAATGAGTAACCTGGCTATATACACAGAGTACCAGTACTGAGTCAATGAGTAACCTGACTATAAACACAGAGTACCAGTACTGAGTCAATGACTAACCTGACTATATACACAGAGTACCAGTACTGAGTCAATGACTAACCTGACTATATACACAGAGTACCAGTACTGAGTCAATGAGTAACCTGACTATATACACAGAGTACCAGTACTGAGTCAATGACTAACCTGACTATATACACAGAGTACCAGTACTGAGTCAATGACTAACCTGACTATATACACAGAGTACCAGTACTGAGTCAATGACTAACCTGACTATATACACAGAGTACCAGTACTGAGTCAATGAGTAACCTGGCTATATACACAGAGTACCAGTACTGAGTCAATGACTAACCTGACTATATACACAGAGTACCAGTACTGAGTCAATGACTAACCTGACTATATACACAGAGTACCAGTACTGAGTCAATGAGTAACCTGACTATATACACAGAGTACCAGTACTGAGTCAATGACTAACCTGACTATATACACAGAGTACCAGTACTGAGTCAATGACTAACCTGACTATATACACAGAGTACCAGTACTGAGTCAATGACTAACCTGACTATATACACAGAGTACCAGTACTGAGTCAATGAGTAACCTGACTATATACACAGAGTACCAGTACTGAGTCAATGAGTAACCTGACTATATACACAGAGTACCAGTACTGAGTCAATGAGTAACCTGACTATATACACATGGTACCAGTACTGAGTCAATGAGTAACCTGGCTATATACACAGAGTACCAGTACTGAGTCAATGACTAACCTGACTATATACACAGAGTACCAGTACTGAGTCAATGACTAACCTGACTATATACACAGAGTACCAGTACTGAGTCAATGACTAACCTGACTATATACACAGAGTACCAGTACTGAGTCAATGACTAACCTGACTATATACACAGAGTACCAGTACTGAGTCAATGACTAACCTGACTATATACACAGAGTACCAGTACTGAGTCAATGACTAACCTGACTATATACACATGGTACCAGTACTGAGTCAATGAGTAACCTGGCTATATACACAGAGTACCAGTACTGAGTCAATGACTAACCTGACTATATACACAGAGTACCAGTACTGAGTCAATGAGTAACCTGACTATATACACAGAGTACCAGTACTGAGTCAATGAGTAACCTGACTATATACACAGAGTACCAGTACTGAGTCAATGACTAACCTGACTATATACACAGAGTACCAGTACTGAGTCAATGAGTAACCTGACTATATACACAGAGTACCAGTACTGAGTCAATGAGTAACCTGACTATATACACAGAGTACCAGTACTGAGTCAATGAGTAACCTGACTATATACACAGAGTACCAGTACTGAGTCAATGACTAACCTGACTATATACACAGAGTACCAGTACTGAGTCAATGAGTAACCTGACTATATACACAGAGTACCAGTACTGAGTCAATGACTAACCTGACTATATACACAGAGTACCAGTACTGAGTAAATGAGTAACCTGACTATATACACAGAGTACCAGTACTGAGTCAATGACTAACCTGACTATATACACAGGGTACCAGTACTGAGTCAATGAGTAACCTGACTATATACACAGAGTACCAGTACTGAGTCAATGAGTAACCTGACTATATACACAGAGTACCAGTACTGAGTCAATGACTAACCTGACTATATACACAGAGTACCAGTACTGAGTCAATGAGTAACCTGACTATATACACAGAGTACCAGTACTGAGTCAATGACTAACCTGACTATATACACAGAGTACCAGTACTGAGTCAATGAGTAACCTGACTATATACACAGAGTACCAGTACTGAGTCAATGAGTAACCTGACTATATACACAGAGTACCAGTACTGAGTCAATGACTAACCTGACTATATACACAGAGTACCAGTACTGAGTCAATGAGTAACCTGACTATATACACAGAGTACCAGTACTGAGTCAATGAGTAACCTGACTATATACACAGAGTACCAGTACTGAGTCAATGAGTAACCTGACTATATACACAGAGTACCAGTACTGAGTCAATGAGTAACCTGACTATATACACAGAGTACCAGTACTGAGTCAATGAGTAACCTGGCTATATACACAGAGTACCAGTACTGAGTCAATGAGTAACCTGACTATAAACACAGAGTACCAGTACTGAGTCAATGACTAACCTGACTATATACACAGAGTACCAGTACTGAGTCAATGACTAACCTGACTATATACACAGAGTACCAGTACTGAGTCAATGAGTAACCTGACTATATACACAGAGTACCAGTACTGAGTCAATGACTAACCTGACTATATACACAGAGTACCAGTACTGAGTCAATGACTAACCTGACTATATACACAGAGTACCAGTACTGAGTCAATGACTAACCTGACTATATACACAGAGTACCAGTACTGAGTCAATGAGTAACCTGGCTATATACACAGAGTACCAGTACTGAGTCAATGACTAACCTGACTATATACACAGAGTACCAGTACTGAGTCAATGACTAACCTGACTATATACACAGAGTACCAGTACTGAGTCAATGAGTAACCTGACTATATACACAGAGTACCAGTACTGAGTCAATGACTAACCTGACTATATACACAGAGTACCAGTACTGAGTCAATGACTAACCTGACTATATACACAGAGTACCAGTACTGAGTCAATGACTAACCTGACTATATACACAGAGTACCAGTACTGAGTCAATGAGTAACCTGACTATATACACAGAGTACCAGTACTGAGTCAATGAGTAACCTGACTATATACACAGAGTACCAGTACTGAGTCAATGAGTAACCTGACTATATACACATGGTACCAGTACTGAGTCAATGAGTAACCTGGCTATATACACAGAGTACCAGTACTGAGTCAATGACTAACCTGACTATATACACAGAGTACCAGTACTGAGTCAATGACTAACCTGACTATATACACAGAGTACCAGTACTGAGTCAATGACTAACCTGACTATATACACAGAGTACCAGTACTGAGTCAATGACTAACCTGACTATATACACAGAGTACCAGTACTGAGTCAATGACTAACCTGACTATATACACAGAGTACCAGTACTGAGTCAATGACTAACCTGACTATATACACATGGTACCAGTACTGAGTCAATGAGTAACCTGGCTATATACACAGAGTACCAGTACTGAGTCAATGACTAACCTGACTATATACACAGAGTACCAGTACTGAGTCAATGAGTAACCTGACTATATACACAGAGTACCAGTACTGAGTCAATGAGTAACCTGACTATATACACAGAGTACCAGTACTGAGTCAATGACTAACCTGACTATATACACAGAGTACCAGTACTGAGTCAATGAGTAACCTGACTATATACACAGAGTACCAGTACTGAGTCAATGACTAACCTGACTATATACACAGAGTACCAGTACTGAGTCAATGAGTAACCTGACTATATACACAGAGTACCAGTACTGAGTCAATGACTAACCTGACTATATACACAGAGTACCAGTACTGAGTAAATGAGTAACCTGACTATATACACAGAGTACCAGTACTGAGTCAATGACTAACCTGACTATATACACAGGGTACCAGTACTGAGTCAATGAGTAACCTGACTATATACACAGAGTACCAGTACTGAGTCAATGAGTAACCTGACTATATACACAGAGTACCAGTACTGAGTCAATGACTAACCTGACTATATACACAGAGTACCAGTACTGAGTCAATGAGTAACCTGACTATATACACAGAGTACCAGTACTGAGTCAATGACTAACCTGACTATATACACAGAGTACCAGTACTGAGTCAATGAGTAACCTGACTATATACACAGAGTACCAGTACTGAGTCAATGAGTAACCTGACTATATACACAGAGTACCAGTACTGAGTCAATGACTAACCTGACTATATACACAGAGTACCAGTACTGAGTCAATGAGTAACCTGACTATATACACAGAGTACCAGTACTGAGTCAATGAGTAACCTGACTATATACACAGAGTACCAGTACTGAGTCAATGAGTAACCTGACTATATACACAGAGTACCAGTACTGAGTCAATGACTAACCTGACTATATACACAGAGTACCAGTACTGAGTCAATGACTAACCTGACTATATACACAGAGTACCAGTACTGAGTCAATGAGTAACCTGACTATATACACAGAGTACCAGTACTGAGTCAATGAGTAACCTGGCTATATACACAGAGTACCAGTACTGAGTCAATGAGTAACCTGACTATATACACAGAGTACCAGTACTGAGTCAATGACTAACCTGACTATATACACAGGGTACCAGTACTGAGTCAATGAGTAACCTGACTATATACACAGAGTACCAGTACTGAGTCAATGACTAACCTGACTATATACACAGAGTACCAGTACTGAGTCAATGACTAACCTGACTATATACACAGAGTACCAGTACTGAGTCAATGAGTAACCTGACTATATACACAGAGTACCAGTACTGAGTCAATGAGTAACCTGACTATATACACAGAGTACCAGTACTGAGTCAATGACTAACCTGACTATATACACAGAGTACCAGTACTGAGTCAATGACTAACCTGACTATATACACAGAGTACCAGTACTGAGTCAATGAGTAACCTGACTATATACACAGAGTACCAGTACTGAGTCAATGAGTAACCTGACTATATACACAGAGTACCAGTACTGAGTCAATGACTAACCTGACTATATACACAGAGTACCAGTACTGAGTCAATGAGTAACCTGACTATATACACAGAGTACCAGTACTGAGTCAATGAGTAACCTGACTATATACACAGAGTACCAGTACTGAGTCAATGAGTAACCTGACTATATACACAGGGTACCAGTACTGAGTCAATGACTAACCTGACTATATACACAGGGTACCAGTACTGAGTCAATGACTAACCTGACTATATACACAGAGTACCAGTACTGAGTCAATGAGTAACCTGACTATATACACAGAGTACCAGTACTGAGTCAATGAGTAACCTGACTATATACACAGAGTACCAGTACTGAGTCAATGAGTAACCTGACTATATACACAGAGTACCAGTACTGAGTCAATGACTAACCTGACTATATACACAGAGTACCAGTACTGAGTCAATGACTAACCTGACTATATACACAGAGTACCAGTACTGAGTCAATGAGTAACCTGACTATATACACAGAGTACCAGTACTGAGTCAATGAGTAACCTGACTATATACACAGAGTACCAGTACTGAGTCAATGACTAACCTGACTATATACACAGAGTACCAGTACTGAGTCAATGAGTAACCTGACTATATACACAGAGTACCAGTACTGAGTCAATGAGTAACCTGACTATATACACAGAGTACCAGTACTGAGTCAATGAGTAACCTGACTATATACACAGGGTACCAGTACTGAGTCAATGACTAACCTGACTATATACACAGGGTACCAGTACTGAGTCAATGAGTAACCTGACTATATACACAGAGTACCAGTACTGAGTCAATGACTAACCTGACTATATACACAGAGTACCAGTACTGAGTCAATGACTAACCTGACTATATACACAGAGTACCAGTACTGAGTCAATGAGTAACCTGACTATATACACAGGGTACCAGTACTGAGTCAATGACTAACCTGACTATATACACAGAGTACCAGTACTGAGTCAATGAGTAACCTGACTATATACACAGAGTACCAGTACTGAGTCAATGAGTAACCTGACTATATACACAGAGTACCAGTACTGAGTCAATGAGTAACCTGACTATATACACAGAGTACCAGTACTGAGTCAATGAGTAACCTGACTATATACACAGAGTACCAGTACTGAGTCAATGAGTAACCTGACTATATACACAGAGTACCAGTACTGAGTCAATGAGTAACCTGACTATATACACAGAGTACCAGTACTGAGTCAATGAGTAACCTGACTATATACACAGAGTACCAGTACTGAGTCAATGAGTAACCTGACTATATACACAGGGTACCAGTACTGAGTCAATGAGTAACCTGACTATATACACAGAGTAGCAGTACTGAGTCAATGACTAACCTGACTATATACACAGAGTACCAGTACTGAGTCAATGACTAACCTGACTATATACACAGCGTACCAGTACTGAGTCAATGAGTAACCTGACTATATACACAGAGTACCAGTACTGAGTCAATGAGTAACCTGACTATATACACAGAGTACCAGTACTGAGTCAATGAGTAACCTGACTATATACACAGAGTACCAGTACTGAGTCAATGAGTAACCTGACTATATACACAGAGTACCAGGACTGAGTCAATGAGTAACCTGACTATATACACAGAGTACCAGTACTGAGTCAATGAGTAACCTGACTATATACACACAGAGTACCAGTACTGAGTCAATGAGTAACCTGACTATATACACAGAGTACCAGTACTGAGTCAATGAGTAACCTGACTATATACACAGAGTACCAGTACTGAGTCAATGACTAACCTGACTATATACACAGAGTACCAGTACTGAGTCAATGAGTAACCTGACTATATACACAGAGTACCAGTACTGAGTCAATGACTAACCTGACTATATACACATAGTACCAGTACTGAGTCAATGAGTAACCTGACTATATACACAGAGTACCAGTACTGAGTCAATGAGTAACCTGACTATATACACAGAGTACCAGTACTGAGTCAATGAGTAACCTGACTATATACACAGAGTACCAGTACTGAGTCAATGAGTAACCTGACTATATACACAGAGTACCAGTACTGAGTCAATGACTAACCTGACTATATACACAGGGTACCAGGTAATAACATGAATATATACACTACCGTTCAAAAGTTTGGGGTCTTAGAAATGTCCTTGTTTTTTTAAAGAGAACCACATTTTTTAGTCCATTAAAATAACATCAAGTTGTTCAGAAATACAGTGTAGACATTGTTAATGTTGTAAATGACTATTGTCATGGAAACGGCTGATTTTTAATGGAATATCGACATAGGCGTACAGAGGCCCATTATCACCAACCATCACTCCTGTGTTCCAATGGCACATTACATTTGCTAATCCAAGTTTATCATTTTAAAAGGCTAATTGATCATTAGAAAACACTTTTGCAATTATGTTAGCACAGCTGAAAACTGTTGTCCTGATTAAAAAAGCAATAAAACTGGCCTTCTTTAGACTAGTTGAGTATCTGGAACATCAGCATTTGTGGGTTTGATTACGGGCTCAAAATAACCCAAATCAAATAACTTTATTCTGAAACTCGTCAGTTTATTCTTGTTCTGAGAAATGAAGGCTATTCCATGTGAGAAATTTCCAAGAAACTGAAGATCTCGTACAACGCCATGTACTACTCCCTTCACAGAACAGCACAAACTGGCCCTAACCAGAATAGAAAGAGGAGTGGGAGGCCCCGGTGCACAACTGAGCAAGAGGACAGGTACATTAGAGTGTCTAGTTTGAGAAAAAGACACCTCACAAGTCCTCAACTGGCAGCTTCATTAAATAGCACCTGCAAAACACCAGTCTTCTGGTGTTCTGGTGTTCTGGCCTTCTTGGCAGAGTTGCAAAGAAATAGCCATAACTCAGACTGGCCAATAAAAATAAAAGATTAAGATGGGTAAAAGAACACAGACACTGGACAGAGGAACTGCCTAGAAGGCCAGCATCCTGGAGTCACCTCTTCACTGTTGACGTTGAGACTGGTGTTTTGCAGGTACTATTTAATGAAGCTGCCAGTTGAGGACTTGTGAGGCATTACACACCACAGACCAGCAAATGTTATTTACGTCATCAACATATGAATCACTACAAAACTTATTGTATGACCTCTTATACACTATATTAGGCCCAGCCTCTGGAACTTTGGTTCTCATAGAGATGGCTACTATATTATAATCACTACAGCCGATGGATCTGGATACTGCTTTAAAGCACATTTCTGCAGCATTAGTAAAGATGTGATCAATACATGTTGATGATTCCATTCCTGTGCTGTTTGTAAATACCCTGGTAAGTTGAAACTTTACAGTTTGAAGTGTTTTCCTAAGTGGGCAGCTTGATGATAGTCAGTCAATATTTAAATCACCCAGAAAATATACCTCTCTGGTGATATCACATACAATATCAAGCATTTCACACATGTTATCCAGATACTGACTGTTAGCACTTGGTGGTCTATAGCAGCTTCCCACCAGAATGGGCTTTAGGTGAGGCAGATGAACCTGTAGCCATATTACTTCAACAGTATTTAACATTATCCAGATACTGACTGTTAGCACTTGGTGATCTATAGCAGCTTCCCACCAGAATGGGCTTTAGGTGAGGCAGATGAACCTGTAGCCATATTACTTCAACAGTATTTAACATTATCCAGATACTGACTGTTAGCACTTGGTGATCTAAAGCAGCTTCCCACCAGAATGGGCTTTAGGTGAGGCAGATGAACCCGTAGCCATATTACTTCAACAGTATTTAACATTAGATCGTCTCTAATCATTACAGGAATGTGGTTCTGAATATAGACCGCAACACTGCCTACGTTGGCATTTCTGTCTTTTCTGTAGATGTTATAACCATGTATTGCTACCACTGTATCATCAAAGGTATTATCTAAGTGAGTTTCCGAGATAGTCCGAATATGAATGTAATCTGCTAACAGTGTAACTGGTTTATAGGCTCATGATTACTGCTTACAATAGCTGTAGGATAAACAGATGTATTTGGTGCAATTAGGAGTACATAAATTAAATTACTTACACTGTGTTTGCCAATGCCCCTAAGATCATGTACATTTGATGCAGCATTATGACGACTCAATGTCACAATGGTAGGGATTAACTGAGCTGGACTTGGATCATTTACCAGTCATTGTTTCAACGTAGCCTTGAAATGCGTGGACAGAGTCCAGGAGTCAAGATGATTTGGATGGACTCCGTCATTCCTGTACAGTATCTTCTGTTCCCAGAAGGTGACAAAGTCATCAATAAAAGTGACTCCAGCAGAGCTACAGTCTTTTAGCCAGATGTGTAATGCTAGCAGTCTGCTGAATCTTTCACACCCGCGGTACAACGATGGTACTGGACATGAAATGATTGGCTGTTTTTCAGAGTCTTGTAATGCTAAAATCAGTTCTTTAAAATCCATTTTCAAATATTCCGAACTAGCCCTCCTGATGTCGTTTGACTCCACATGGACTACGACAGTGTCAGTTCCCGGCATCTGTGGTTGTCACGCCCTGACCTGTCTCTGTGATTGTCTCCACCCCCTCCAGGTGTCGCTTGTTTACCCCAGTGTATTTATCCCTGTGTTTCCTGTCTCTCTGTACCAGTGTATTTATCCCTGTGTTTCCTGTCTCTCTGTACCAGTGTATTTATCCCTGTGTTTCCTGTCTCTCTGTACCAGTGTATTTATCCCTGTGTTTCCTGTCTCTCTGTACCAGTGTATTTATCCCTGTGTTTCCTGTCTCTCTGTACCAGTGTATTTATCCCTGTGTTTCCTGTCTCTCTGTACCAGTGTATTTATCCCTGTGTTTCCTGTCTCTCTGTACCAATGTATTTATCCCTGTGTTTCCTGTCTCTCTGTACCAGTGTATTTATCCCTGTGTTTCCTGTCTCTCTGTACCAGTGTATTTATCCCTGTGTTTCCTGTCTCTCTGTACCAATGTATTTATCCCTGTGTTTCCTGTCTCTCTGTACCAGTTCGTCTTGTATGTTTCCAAGTCAACCACCGTTTTTCCCCGTTCTCCTGCTTTTTGCTATTCTCCTTTTTCTAGTCCTCCCGGTTTTGACCATTGCCTGTTTCTGGACTCTGTACCCGCCTGCCTGATCATTCCGCCTGCCTTGACCACGAGCCTGTCTGCCACTCTGTACCTCCTGGACTCTGATCTGGTTTTGACCTTTTTGCCTGTCCACGACCATTCTCTTGCCTACTCCCTTTGGGATTAATAAACATTGTAAGACTCCAACCATCTGCCTCCTGTGTCTGCATCTGGGTCTCACCTTGTGCCTTGATAGTGGTAAAACAGTCGGAAGCAGCCTTGTTATAGAGGTCCTGGATGGCAGGTAGCAACCTTGTTATAGAGGTCCTGGATGGCAGGAAGCAGCCTTGTTATAGATGTCCTGGATGGCAGGTAGCAACCTTGTTATAGAGGTCCTGGATGGCAGGAAGCAGCCTTGTTATAGAGGTCCTGGATGGCAGGAAGCATTCTTGTTATAGAGGTCCTGGATGGCAGGAAGCAGCCTTGTTATAGAGGTCCTGGATGGCAGGAAGCAGCCTTGTTATAGATGTCCTGGATGGCAGGAAGCAACCTTGTTATAGAGGTCCTGGATGGCAGGAAGCAGCCTTGTTATAGAGGTCCTGGATGGCAGGAAGCAGCATTGTTATAGAGGTCCTGGATGGCAGGAAGCAGCCTTGTTATAGAGGTCCTGGATAGCAGGAAGCAGCCTTGTTATAGAGGTCCTGGATGGCAGGAAGCAGCCTTGTTATAGAGGTCCTGGATGGCAGGAAGCAGCCTTGTTATAGAGGTCCTGGATGGCAGGAAGCAGCCTTGTTATAGAGGTCCTGGATGGCAGGAAGCAGCCTTGTTATAGATGTCCTGGATGGCAGGAAGCAGCCTTGTTATAGAGGTCCTGGATGGCAGGAAGCAGCCTTGTTATAGAGGTCCTGGATAGCAGGAAGCAGCCTTGTTATAGAGGTCCTGGATGGCAGGAAGCAGACTTGTTATAGAGGTCCTGGATGGCAGGAAGCAGACTTGTTATAGAGGTCCTGGATGGCAGGAAGCAGACTTGTTATAGAGGTCCTGGATGGCAGGAAGCAGACTTGTTATAGAGGTCCTGGACGGCAGGAAGCAGCCTTGTTATAGATATCCTGGATGGCAGGAAGCAGTCATGGGTGAACATGGAGGAGACTAAGCACACACCCCTGAGGGGCCTCCGTGTTGAGGATCAGCTTGCTGGATGTGCTGTTGCCTCCCCTCACCACCTGGGGGCGTCCCGTCAGGAAGTCCAGGATCCAGTTGCAGAGGGAGGTGTTTAGTCCCAGGATCCTTAGCTTAGTGATGAGCTTTGAGGGCACTATGGTGTTGTTCACTGAGCTGTAGTCAATGAATAGCATTCTCACGTAGGTGTTCCTTTTGCTCAGGTGGGAAAGGGCAGTGTTGAGTGCAATAGAGATTGCGTCATCTTGTGGATCTGTTTGGGGCAGTATGTGTACTGGAGTCGGTCCAGGATGTCTGGGATGATGATGCTGATGTCCAGCCTTTCAAAATGAATTCATGGTGACGGGTGGGAGTACTTGTGGGTGGTAGTAATTTAGACATGTTGCTTTGTCATTCTCGGGCACACGGACTATGGTGGTCTGCTTGAAACATGTAGTTATTACAAGACTCGGTCAGGGAGAGGTTGAAGATGTAGGAAAACCTGCTCTGAGTATGAATCCTGGTAATATGTCTAGCCTTGTGACCTTGTGAATGTTACGTTGTTTAAAAGGTCCTACTCACTTCGGCTACGGAACGTAGTGGGCTGTACAGTAGCATGTTAGACATGACGTCAGAGCTCTGACTCTACGCCTCGCAGAAATGTCTGAGTGAGGGAAATGTCTGAGTGAGGGAAATGTCTGAGTGAGGGAAATGTCTGAGTGAGGGAAATGTCTGAGTGGGGGAAATGTCTGAGTGGGGGAAATGTCTGAGTGAGAGAAATGTCTGAGTGAGGGAAATGTCTGAGTGAGGGAAATGTCTGAGTGAGGGAAATGTCTGAGTGAGGGAAATGTCTGAGTGAGAGAAATGTCTGAGTGAGGGAAATGTCTGAGTGAGGGAAATGTCTGAGTGAGGGAAATGTCTGAGTGAGGGAAATGTCTGAGTGAGGGAAATGTCTGAGTGAGAGAAATGTCTGAGTGAGGGAAATGTCTGACTGAGAGACTGTCCAAACTTCACATCAGACCACGGTCCAAACTTCACATCTCCAAATCATAAAACTCAGTTCCACCGTTTACGATCACGACGTTAGATGTACAGTTACAAGATGACGTAGCATCATACCCCGGGTCGTTCTGAACAGAATGAGACTACGTTTGTTAACTGTGAAGAAAATGAGCCGCTGCCCAGGGACCTGAATGAATCAAAACTACTTTCTATACGCACCACAATTACAATCTGTTTCTCTAACACTGCCTGACAGTGTAAGATCATATTTTTATAACTTAGCTAGTCATGTTGGAAACAGAACAAGCCTTCAGACCCAGATTGTGATTTATAATGAACCGCTTTTGGATTGAGTATAAACAACAACAGTAATTGTGTGATGGCGGGGATGCAGGGTTGTGTTCCAAACGAAAAACAACTACAAGTGGGCTTGCTGTAGGTCCTCAACGGGACAGCTCAAACATAAGGGGTTCCATTTGGGACTCAGCCTGTGGTCTGAGCTGTGGGTCTATCTGGTAGGGTTTCATTTGGGACGTAGCCTGTGGTCTGAGCTGTGGGCTGTGGTCTGAACTGTGGATCTATCTAGTAGGGATTCATTTGGGACTCAACCTGTGGACTGAGCTGTGGGTCTATCTGGTAGGGATTCATTTGGGACTCAACCTGTGGTCTGAGCTGTGGGTCTATCTGGTAGGGATTCATTTGGGACTCAGCCTGTGGTCTGAGCTGTGGGTCTATCTGGTAGGGATTCATTTGGGACTCAGCCTGTGGTCTGAAAAAAACGTACAAGAAACTTGAGGTAGATATGTACATGAAGGCAGGGTAAAGTGACTAGGCATCAGGATAGATAATAATAAGGTATTTTAGGTAGATACAGTTGAAGTCGGAAGTTTACAGACACTTAGGTTGGAGTCATTAAAACTCGTTTTTCAACCACTCCACAAATTTCCTGTTAATTAACAAACTATAGTTTTGGCAAGTCGGTTAGGATATCTACTTTGTGCATGACACAAGTCATTTTTCCAATAATTGTTTACAGACAGATTATTTCACTTATAATTCACTGTATCACAATTCCAGTGGGTCAGAAGTTTACATACGCTAAGTTGACTGTTCCTTTAAACAACTTGGAAAATTCCAGAAAAGATGTCATGGCTTTAGAAGCTTCTGATAGGCTAATTGACCTCATTTGAGTCAATTGGAGGTGTACCTGTGGATGTATTTCAAGGTCTACCTTCAAACTCAGTGCCTCTTTGCTTGACATCATGAGAAAATCAAAATAAATCAGCCAAGATCTCAGAAAAAAAATTGAAGACCACAAGTCTGGTTCATCCTTGGGAGCAATTTCCAAACGCCTGAAGGTACCACGTTCATCTGTACAAACAATAGTATGCAAGTATAAACACCATGGAACCACGCAGCCGTCATACCGCTCAGGAAGGAGACGCGTTCTGTCTCCTAGAGATGAACGTACTTTGGTGCGAAAAGTGCAAATCAATCCCAGAACAACAACAAAGGACCTTGTGAAGACGCTGGAGGAAACAGGTACAAAAGTATCTATATCCACAGTAAAATGAGTCCTATATCGACATAACCTGAAAGGTCACTCAGCAAGGAAGAAGCCACCGCTCTAAAACCGCCATAGAAAAGCCAGACTACGGTTTGCATCTGCACATGGGGACAAAGATCATACTTTTTGGAGAAATGTCTTCTGGTCTGATGAAACAAAAATAGAACTGCTTGGCCATAATGACCACCGTTATGTTTGGAGGAAAAAGGGGGAGGCTTGCAAGCCGAAGAACACCATCCCAAACGTGAAGCACGGGGGTGGCAGCATCATGTTGTAGGGGTGCTTTGCTGCGAGGGACTGGTGCACTTCACAAAATAGATGGCATCATGAGGCAGGACAATTATGTGGATATATAGAAGCAACATCTCAAGACATCAGTCAGGAAGATAAAGCTCGGTCGAAAATGGGTCTTCCAAATGGACAATGACCCGAAGCTTACTTCTAAAGTTGTGCCAAAATGGCTTAAGGACAACAAAGTCAAGGTATTGGAGTGGCCATCACAAAGTCCTGACTTCAAACCTATAGAACATTTGTTTGCAGAACTGAAAAAGTGTGTGCGAGCAAGGAGGCCTACAAACCTGACTCAGTTACACCAGCTCTGTCACGAGGAATGGGCCAAAATGCACCCAACTTATTGTGGGAAGCTTGTGGAAGACTACCCCAAAAAATATTCAGTTCAGTTACACAATTTAAAGGCAATGCTACCAAATAGTAATTGAGTGTATGTAAACTTCTGATCCACTGGGAATGTGATGTTAGAAATAAAAGCTAAAATAAATAATTCTCTCTACTATTATTCTGACATTTCACATTCTTAAAATAAAGTGGTGATCCTAACTGACCTAAACAGGGAATGTTTACTAGGATTAAATATCAGAAATTGTGAAAAAACTGAGTTTAAATGTATTTGGCTAAGGTGTATGTAAACTTACGACAACAACTGTATGTATAGTGTGAGTGAGTAGAGTCAGTGCAAAATAGAGTCATTGCAGATAGTTTGGGTTGAAATTAATTGACTTGGGGTTTTGGGGTATAAACTGTCTCGGAGCCTGTTGGTCCGAGAGCCAATGCTCCGGTACCATTTGATGGAAGGTAGCAGAGTGAACTGTCTATGGGGAGACAGGTAGCCCAGTGGTTAGCATGTTGGACTAGCAACTGAAAGGTTGCAAGATCAAATCCCCGAGCTGACAAGGTAAAAATCTGTCGTTCTGCCCCTGAACAAGGCAGTTAATCCACTGTTCCTAGGCCGTCATTGAAAATAAGAATTTGTTCAAAACTGTCTTGCCTAGTAAAATAAATGAAGAAGTGGATGGCATCTTTGTACATTTTTCAGTCCTCCCTCTGACACCACCTGGTATAGAGGTCCTGGATGGCAGGGAGCCATCCTCACCCCAGTAATGTACTGGGCTGTCAGCACCACCCTCTGGAGCGTTTTGTGGTCAGTGCTGTCAGACCTAGCAGTGATGCTCTCGATGGTGCAGATGTAGGATTTTTTGAGGATCTATTCAGCCGAGTGTGTGTGGACCATGTTAAGTCCTTAGTGGTGTGAACACCAAGGAACTTGGAGCTCTCGACCAGCTCCACTAACAGTCGATGTGGATGGATCTCTCTTTCTCCTGTAGTCCTCGATCATTGATACTTGGTCTTGAGGGATATTGAGGGAGAGGTAGTTGTCCCACTGCTAAACTGCTCTGACCTTGACTTTCATTTCCCTGTTAATCCCTAACATCCATTACAAAGATTGAACGCCCACCTCACACCTCTCTCTCCCCCACTCTCTCTCTCTCTCCCACACCCTCCCTCTTTCTCCCCCACCCACCCTCGCTCTCTCTCCCCCCGCTCTCTCTCACTCTCCCGCCGCTCTCTCTCACTCTTCCCCCCTCACTCTTCCCCCCCTCACTCTTCCCCCCTCACTCTCCCCCCCTCACTCTTCCCCGCCTCTATCTTCCCCCCCTCACTCTCTTCCCCCTCACTCTTCCCCCTCTCACTCTCTTCCCCCCTCACCCTTCCCCCCTCACTCTTCCCCCACTCTCTCTCTCTCTCCCACACCCTCCCTCTTTCTCCCCCACCCACCCTCGCTCTCTCTCCCCCCGCTCTCTCTCACTCTCCCGCCGCTCTCTCTCTCTCTTCCCCCCTCGCTCTCTCTCCCTCGCCCCCCACTCCCCACCCCCTCACTCTCTCTCCCTCCCCCCTCGCTCTCTCTCCCCCCGCTCTTTCTCTCTCTCTCTCCCCCCTCGCTCTCTCTCTCTCCCCCCTGGCTCTCTCTCCCCCTGCTCTCCCCCCTCTCTCTCTCTCTCCACCCTGCTATCTCCCCCCTCGCTCTCCCTCAACCCCGCTCCCCCCTCTCTCTCTCCCTCCCCCTCGCTCTCCATCACCCCGCTCTTTCCCCCCCTCGCTCTCTCTCCCCCCTCCCTCTCTCTCTCACCCCTCACTCTCTTCCCCCCCTCACTCTCTCCCCCCTCCCTCTCTCTCTCACCCCTCACTTTCTTCCCCCCCTCACTCTCTTCCCCTCTCACTCTCTACCCCCCTCACTCTCTTCCCCCCTCACTCTTCCCCCTCTCACTCTCTTCCCCCCCTCACTCTTCCCCCCTCACTCTTCCCCCCTCACTCTTGCCCCCCTCACTCTATTCCCCCCTCACTCTTCCCCCCCTCACTCTTCCCCCCCTCACTCTTCCCCCCCTCTCTCTTCCCCCCTCACTCTCCTCCCCCCTCACTCTTCCCCCCTCACTCTCCTCCCCCTCACTCTCTTCCCCCCTCACTCTTCCCCACTCACTCTTCCCCCCTCACTCTTCCCCCCTCACTCTTCCCCCCTCACTCTTCCCCCCTCACTCTTCCCCCCCTCTCTCTTCCCCCCCTCACTCTCTTTCCCCTCACTCTTCCCCCTCTCACTCTCTTCCCCCCTCACCCTTCCCCCCTCACTCTTCCCACCTCACTCTTCCCCCACTCACTCTCTTCCCCCCTCTCTCTCACCCCTCACTCTCTTCCCCCCCTCACTCTCTCCCCCCTCCCTCTCTCTCTCACCCCTCACTCTTCCCCCACTCACTCTTCCCCCCCTCACTCTTCCCCCCTCACTCTTCCCCCCTCACAATCTTCCCCCCTCACTCTCTTCCCCCCTCACTCTTCCCCCTCTTACTCTCTTCCCCCCCTCACTCTCTTCCCCCCTCACTCCTCCCCCCTCACTCTTCCCACCCTCACTTTCTTCCTCCCTCACTCTTCCCCCCCTCACTCTCTTTCCCCCCTCACTCTTCCCCCCTCACTCTCTTCCCCCCTCACTCTCTTCCCCCCTCACTCTTCTCCCCTCACTCTCTTCCCCCCTCACTCTTCCCCCATCACACTCTTCCCCCCCTCACTCTTCCCCCCTCACTCTCTTCCCTCATCACTCTCTTCCCCCCTCACTCTTCCCCCCTCACTCTCTTCCCCCCCTCACTCTTCCCCCCTCGCTCTCTCTTCCCCCCTCACTCTTCTCCCCTCACTCTCTTCCCCCCTCACTCTTCCCCCCTCACTCTTCCCCCCTCACTCTTCCCCCCTCACTCTCTCCCCCCCTCACTCTTCCCCCCTCACTCTTCCCCCCTCACTCTCTTCCCCCCTCACTCTCTCCCCCCTCACTCTTCCCCCCTCACTCTATCCCCCCCTCACTCTTCCCCCCTCACTCTTCTCCCCTCACTCTTCCCCCCTCACTCTCTCCCCCCCTCACTCTTCCCCCCTCACTCTTCCCCCCTCACTCTCTTCCCCCCTCACTCTTCCCCCCTCACTCTCTTCCCCCCTCACTCTCTCCCCCCCTCACTCTTCCCCCCTCACTCTTCCCCCCTCACTCTCTTCCCCCCCTCACTCTTCCCCCCCTCGCTCTCTCTTCCCCCCCTCACTCTTCCCCCCCTCGCTCTCTCTTCCCCCCCTCACTCTTCCCCCCCTCGCTCTCTCTTCCCCCCCTCACTCTTCCCCCCCTCACTCTCTTCCCCCCCTCACTCTTCCCCCCCTCGCTCTCTCTTCCCCCCCCTCACTCTTCCCCCCCTCGCTCTCTCTTCCCCCCCTCACTCTTCCCCCCCTCGCTCTCTCTCTTTCTTTCTCTTTCTTCCTTGCCCATTTTCTGTAATTCAACTTGTTTTTGGTTAACCTAGTTTCCGGCAAAACATACAGAGATGGCAAAACTATGAATAATGTGTTTTCCACAGGGAGTGTGACTCAGTGTCTCTCCATGACAGGCCAGGATGTGTGTAGCCCTCGTCTATTAAGTCTAAACCTGTTTACAGATCCACCACTGCTCTAGATAGCCCCTCACAGAGAGAGCGAGAGAGACGGGGAGCGGGGAGAGAGGGAGAGGGAGGGGGAGAGGGGGAGATAACTCCTCACACACACAGAGAGAGAGGGGGAGCGGGGAGAGAGGGAGAGGGAGGGGGAGATAACTCCTCACACAGAGAGAGGGGAGCGGGGAGAGAGGGAGAGGGAGAGGGAGGGGGAGAGGGGGAGATTACTCCTCACACACAGAGAGAGAGAGGGGGAGCGGGGAGCGGGGAGAGGGAGAGGGAGGGGGGAGATAACCCCTTACACACAGAGAGAGAGAGCGGGGAGCGGGGAGAGAGGGAGAGGGAGGGGGAGAGGGGGAGATAACTCCTCACACACACAGAGAGAGAGGGGGAGCGGGGAGAGAGGGAGAGGGAGGGGGAGATAACTCCTCACACAGAAAGAGAGAGAGAGAGCGGGGAGGGGGGATAGAATGAGGGGGAGGGGGAGAGGGGGAGGGGGGGAGAGAGGAGAAAGGGGAGATAACCCCTCACACAGAAAGAGAGAGAGAGCGGGGAGAGAGGGAGGGGGAGGGGGAGAGGGGGAGATAACTCCTCACACAGAAAGAGAGAGAGAGAAGGAGAGAGAGAAGGGAGCGGGGAGGGGGGGATAGAATGAGGGGGGGGAGAGGGGTAGATAACCCCTCACACAGAAAGAGAGAGAGAGCGGGGAGCGTAGAGAGAGGGAGGGGGAGGGGGGGATAGAATGAGGGGGGGAGAGGGGGAGATAACCCCTCACACAGAAAGAGAGAGAGAGCGGGGAGCGTAGAGAGAGGGAGGGGGAGGGGGGGATAGAATGAGGGGGGGAGAGGGGGAGATAACCCCTCACACAGAAAGAGAGAGAGAGCGGGGAGCGTAGAGAGAGGGAGGGGGAGGGGGAGAGGGGGAGATAACTCCTCACACAGAAAGAGGGAGAGAGAAAGAGAGAGAGAGAGAAGGGAGCGGGGAGGGGGGATAGAGGGAGAGGGAGGGGGGGAGGGAGAGAGGGGGAGATAACCCCTCACAGTGAACAGGCAGACAGTTGCAAGGGGGTCCATAGGACTCTGGTCAAAAGTAGTGCACTACATAGGGAATAGGGGTCCATTTTAAAAAGATACGCAGCCTATCTCTCCAGTTAGATTAGTATGGCCAGTTATCTCCGAGGGCGCACAGAGGAGGGACCTTGTTGAACCGCTCAGCAGAGTGCTCTGACCTTGTTGAACCCCTCACCAGAATGCTCTGACCTGGTTGAACCCCTCAGCAGAGTGCTCTGACCTAGTTGAATCCCTCAGCAGAGTGCTCTGACCTTGTTGAACACCTCAGCAGAGTGATCTGAACTTGTTGAACCCCTCAGCAGAGTGATCTGATCTTGTTGAACCCCTCAGCAGTGCTCTGACCTTGCTGAACCCCGCAGCAGTGCTCTGACCTTGTTTAACCCCTCAGCAGAGTGATCTGACCTTGTTGAACCCCTCAGCAGTGCTCTGACCTTGTTGAACCCCTAAGCAGAGTGATCGTACCTTGTTGAACCCCTCAGCAGTGCTCTGGCCTTGTTGAACACCTGAGCAGAGTGATCTGACATTGTTCAACCCCTCAGCTGTGCTCTGACCTTGTTGAACCCCTCAGCAGAGTGATCTGACCTTGTTGAACCCCCAGCAGTGCTCTGACCTTGTTGAACCCCTCAGCAGTGCTTTGACCTTGTTGAACCCCTCAGCAGAGTGATCTGACCTTGTTGAACCCCTCAGCAGAGTGATCTGACCTTGTTGAACCCTTCAGCAGAGTGCTCTGACCTTGTTGAACCCCTCAGCAGAGTGATCTGACCTTGTTGAACCCATCAGCAGAGTGATCTGACCTTGTTGAACCCCTCAGCAGTGCTCTGACCTTGTTGAACCCCTCAGCAGAGTGATCTGACCTTGTTGAACCCCTCAGCAGAGTGCTCTGACCTTGTTGAACCCCTCAGCAGAGTGCTCTGACCTTGTTGAACCCCTCAGCAGAGTGCTCTGACCTTGTTGAACCCCTCAGCAGAGTGATCTGACCTTGTTGAACCCATCAGCAGAGTGATCTGACCTTGTTGAACCCCTCAGCAGTGCTCTGACCTTGTTGAACCCCTCAGCAGAGTGATCTGACCTTGTTGAACCCCTCAGCAGAGTGCTCTGACCTTGTTGAACCCCTCAGCAGAGTGCTCTGACCTTGTTGAACCCCTCAGCAGAGTGATCTGACCTTGTTGAACCCCTCAGCAGTGCTCTGACCTTGTTGAACCCCTAAGCAGAGTGATCGTACCTTGTTGAACCCCTCAGCAGTGCTCTGGCCTTGTTGAACCCCTGAGCAGAGTGATCTGACCTTGTTCAACCCCTCAGCTGTGCTCTGACCTTGTTGAACCCCTCAGCAGAGTGATCTGACCTTGTTGAACCCCCAGCAGTGCTCTGACCTTGTTGAACCCCTCAGCAGTGCTTTGACCTTGTTGAACCCCTCAGCAGAGTGATCCGACCTTGTTGAACCCCTCAGCAGAGTGATCTGACCTTGTTGAACCCCTCAGCAGAGTGATCTGACCTTGTTGAACCCCTCAGCAGAGTGATCTGACCTTGTTGAACCCCTCAGCAGAGTGCTCTGACCTTGTTGAACCCCTCAGCAGAGTGATCTGACATTGTTGTACTATTAGTTCACGTATATAAAGCACTTCCGTTACCGTGGGTACCACTATACTGAGTAAACAAAACATTAGGAACACCTGCTGTTTAAATGACACAGACTGACCAGGTGATTCCAGGCGAAAGCTATGATGTCACTTGTTGATGACAGCCCTGTGGATGAGGGAGGACATTTGACCCAGGACTGACTGGGGAATAACAGCCAGGACATTTGACCCGGGACTGACTGGGGAATAACAGCCCTGTGGACGAGGGAGGACATTTGATCCGGGACTGACTGGGGAATAACAGCCCTGTGGACGAGGGAGGACATTTGACCCGGGACTGACTGGGGAATAACAGCCCTGTGGACGAGGGAGGACATTTGACCCGGGACTGACTGGGGAATAACAGCCATGTGGATGAGGGAGGACATTTGACCCGGGACTGACTGGGGAATAACAGCCCTGTGGACGAGGGAGGACATTTGACCCGGGACTGACTAGGGAATAACAGCCATGTGGACGAGGGAGGACATTTGACCCGGGACTGACTTGGGAATAACAGCCATGTGGCCGAGGGAGGACATTTGACCACGGACTGACTTGGGAATAACAGCCATGTGGACGAGGGAGGACATTTGACCCGGGACTGACTGGGGAATAACAGCCCTGTGGACGAGGGAGGACATTTGACCCGGGACTGACTGGGGAATAACAGCCCTGTGGACGAGGGAGGACATTTGACCCGGGACTGACTGGGGAATAACAGCCATGTGGACGAGGGAGGACATTTGACCCGGGACTGACTGGGGAATAACAGCCCTGTGGATGAGGGAGGACATTTGACCCGGGACTGACTGGGGAATAACAGCCCTGTGGACGAGGGAGGACATTTGACCCGGGACTGACTGGGGAATAACAGCCCTGTGGACGAGGGAGGACATTTGACCCGGGACTGACTGGGGAATAACAGCCATGTGGATGAGGGAGGACATTTGACCCGGGACTGACTGGGGAATAACAGCCCTGTGGACGAGGGAGGACATTTGACCCGGGACTGACTGGGGAATAACAGCCATGTGGACGAGGGAGGACATTTGACCCGGGACTGACTTGGGAATAACAGCCATGTGGTGGCCGAGGGAGGACATTTGACCACGGACTGACTTGGGAATAACAGCCATGTGGACGAGGGAGGACATTTGACCCGGGACTGACTGGGGAATAACAGCCCTGTGGACGAGGGAGGACATTTGACCCGGGACTGACTGGGGAATAACAGCCCTGTGGACGAGGGAGGACATTTGACCCGGGACTGACTGGGGAATAACAGCCATGTGGACGAGGGAGGACATTTGACCCGGGACTGACTGGGGAATAACAGCCCTGTGGATGAGGGAGGACATTTGACCCGGGACTGACTGGGGAATAACAGCCATGTGGACGAGGGAGGACATTTGACCCGGGACTGCCTTGGGAATAACAGCCCTGTGGACGAGGGAGGACATTTGACCCGGGACTGACTGGGGAATAACAGCCATGTGGACGAGGGAGGACATTTGACGCTGGGAAAATAGTTTTATTGATGATGCTCTCTCAATGTGCCTTGTTGTCGTGCCGTGTCTCTACTTTCAGACGTGTTCGTGTGTGTGTTTCAAGTTGCACCTTTTATTTTCAATGTACAGTGAAAAATCTTTCTTGCTATTTCCCAACAATGCAGTATTCAATATCAGCAGTACTATACAACTAAAACACACCACATATAGTTAGAAGAGGAACATGAGTATTGTAAGTTACAGTGCATTGGGGAAGTATTCAGGATTTTTTCCCACATGTTGTTACGTTACGGCCTTTAATGACATCACAATACCCCTTAATGACATCACAATCCCCCATAATGACATCACAAAAACAGGTTTTTAGAATGTTTTGCTAATTTATTACACATACAAAGCTGAAATATCACATTTACATAAGTATTCAGACCCTTTACTCAGTACTTTGTTAAATCACCTTTGGCAGCGATTACAGCCTTGAGTCTTCTTGGGTACGATGCCACAAGCTTAGCACACCTGTTTTTGGGGAGTTTCTCCCATTCTTCTATCGACCTCATGGCTTGGTTTTTGCTCTGACATACACTGTCAACTGTGGGACCTTATATAGACTGGTGTGTGCCTTTCCAAATCATGTCCAACCAATTGAATTTTCCACAGGTGGACTCCGATCAAGTTGTATAAACATCCCAATGATCAATGGAAACAGGAAGCACCTGAGATCAATGTAGAGTCTCGTAGCAAAGGATCTGAATACTTATCTAAATAAGGTATTTCAGTTTTAATGTGCAGTGATACTGGCATGGTAAGGTTGGATATGTATCGGGGTAACGAGACTAGGCATCAGGATATACACTGAGTGTACAAAACATTAGGAACACCTGGTCTTTCCATGAAACAGACTGTGCAGGTGAATCCAGGTGAAAGCTATGATCCCTTATTGATGTAAATCCACTTCAATCAGTGTAGATGAAAGGAGACATGGTTAAAGAAGGTTTTTTTTTAAGCCTTCAGAGAATTGAGACCTCAATATTAGGAAGGTGTTCCTAATGTTTGGTGTACTTAGTGTAGTTCACACACATTACACACTTGTGTTTAACCAAAGGAAAAATACCAGGTCAAATACTTTTCAACTGCAAGAAAACAACTAGGACATGTTTTCAAACCAAATACAAAAGAGACCCTGTAAACTAGGAAACACGTCTCATATACCAACTAAGCTGTGATATCACCAATGAGCTTGACAGAATGGAGGTGAAAATCAAAATGCATTTTGGGAAATATGGAGGAAATTTAGATACCATTGTTAAAAAAGCAAGACTTCCCAATCAAAGACGTTGTTGTAAGAATCGGACCAAAATGCAGCGTGGTTTGGGTTCATCATCTTTATTACGTGAACCGGCAAAAAAAACAATAAAGAACAAAAACGAACGTGAAGCTATGCAGTGCTCAAACAAGATCCCACAACCAACAGGAGGGAAAAAGCTGCCTAACTATGATCCCCAATCAGAGACAACGATAGACAGCTGCCTCAGTATGATCCCCAATCAGAGACAACGATAGACAGCTGGCTCAGTATGATCCCCAATCAGAGACAACGATAGACAGCTGCCTCAGTATGATCCCCAATCAGAGACAACGATAGACAGCTGCCTCAGTATGATCCCCAATCAGAGACAACGATAGACAGCTGGCTCAGTATGATCCCCAATCAGAGACAACGATAGACAGCTGCCTCAGTATGATCCCCAATCAGAGACAACGATAGACAGCTGCCTCAGTATGATCCCCAATCAGACACAACGATAGACAGCTGCCTCAGTATGATCCCCAATCAGAGACAACGATAGACAGCTGCCTCAGTATAATCCCCAATCAGAGACAACGATAGACAGCTGCCTCAGTATGATCCCCAATCAGAGACAACGATAGACAGCTGCCTCAGTATGATCCCCAATCAGAGACAACGATAGACAGCTGCCTCAGTATGATCCCCAATCAGACACAACGATAGACAGCTGCCTCAGTATGATCCCCAATCAGAGACAACGATAGACAGCTGCCTCAGTATGATCCCCAATCAGAGACAACGATAGACAGCTGCCTCAGTATGATCCCCAATCAGAGACAACGATAGACAGCTGCCTCAGTATGATCCCCAATCAGAGACAACGATAGACAGCTGCCTCAGTATAATCCCCAATCAGAGACAACGATAGACAGCTGCCTCAGTATGATCCCCAATCAGAGACAACGATAGACAGCTGCCTCAGTATGATCCCCAATCAGAGACAACGATAGACAGCTGCCTCAGTATGATCTCCAATCAGAGACAACGATAGACAGCTGCCTCAGTATAATCCCCAATCAGAGACAACGATAGACAGCTGCCTCTGATTGGGAAACATATCAATGTTGAAACACAGAAGCCCTAAACCGAGGTTATTCTCAAGCTAGTTAAGCTAGTGATGAAGGTAGGCTACTTTCCTGAGATCTGAAGACAATGCGTTATCACCTCTAGATACATCTATATCTAGCTGGTCTGTCATGATATAATATAATATAGACAGTAGATCTAGCTGGTCTGTCATGATATAATATAATATAGACAGTAGATCTAGCTGGTCTGTCATGATATAATATAATATAGACAGTAGATCTAGCTGGTCTGTCATAATATAATAGAGACAGTAGATCTAGCTGGTCTGTCATGATATAATATAATATAGACAGTAGATCTAGCTGGTCTGTAATAATATAATATAATATTGACAGTAGATCTAGCTGGTCTGTCATAATATAATATAATATAGACAGTAGATCTAGCTGGTCTGTCATAATATAATAGAGACAGTAGATCTAGCTGGTCTGTCATGATATAATATAATATAGACAGTAGATCTAGCTGGTCTGTCATGATATAATATAATATAGACAGTAGATCTAGCTGGTCTGTCATAATATAATAGAGACAGTAGATCTAGCTGGTCTGTCATGATATAATATAATATAGACAGTAGATCTAGCTGGTCTGTAATAATATAATATAATATTGACAGTAGATCTAGCTGGTCTGTCATAATATAATATAATATAGACAGTAGATCTAGCTGGTCTGTCACAATATAATAGAGACAGTAGATCTAGCTGGTCTGTCATGATATAATATAATATAGACAGTAGATCTAGCTGGTCTGTCGTGATATAATATAATATAGACAGTAGATCTAGCTGGTCTGTAATAATATAATATAATATTGACAGTAGATCTAGCTGGTCTGTCATAATATAATATAATATAGACAGTAGATCTAGCTGGTCTGTTATATTATAATAGAGACAGTAGATCTAGCTGTTTTGTCATAATATAATAGAGACAGTAGATCTAGCTGGTATGACATAATATAATAGAGACAGTAGATCTAGCTGGTATGTCATGATATAATATAGACAGTAGATCTAGCTGGTCTGTCATAATATAATAGAGACAGTAGATCTAGCTGGTCTGTCATAATATAATTGAGACAGTAGATCTAGCTGTTTTGTCATAATATAATAGAGACAGTAGATCTAACTGTTTTGTCATAATATAATAGAGAAAGTAGATCTATCTCCAGATTAGGTTCTGTCTATGTCATACACACAAGACCTTTTAGATTTAATTCGATTACAGGCTCAAAATGGCCAGAAACAATGACATTTCTTCTATTCTTGTTCTGAGAAATGAAGGCTATTCCATGCGAGAAATTGCCAAGAAACTGAAGATCTCGTACAACGCTGTGTACTACACTATTCACAGAACAGTGCAAACTGGCTCTAACCTGATTAGAAAGAGGAGTGGGAGGCCCCGGTACACAACTGAGCAAGAGGAAGAGTACATCAGAGTGTCTAGTTTGAGAAACAGACACCTCACAAGTCCTCAACTGGCAGCTTCATTAAATAGTACCTGCAAAACACCAGTCTCAACGTCAACAGTGAAGAGGCGACTCCGGGATGCTGGCCTTCTTGGCAGAGTTCCTCTGTCCAGTCTCAACGTCAACAGTGAAGAGGTGACTCCGGGATGCTGGCCTTCTTGGCAGAGTTGCAAAGAAAAAAGCCATCTCTCATGATGGACAATAAAAAGAAAAGATTGAGATGGCCAAAAGAACACAGACACTGGACAGAGGAAGATTGGAAAAATGTGTTATGGACAGACTAATCTAAGTTTGAGGTGTTCGGATCACAAAGAAGAACATTCTTGAGACGCAGAAAAATTGAAAAGATGCTGGAGGAGTGCTTGACGCCATCTGTCAAGGATGGTGGAGGCAATGTGATGGTCTGGGGGTGCTTTGGTGGTGGTAAAGTGGGAGATTTGTACAGGGTAAAAGGGATCTTGAAGAAGGAAGGCTATCACTCCATTTTGCAACGCCATACCATACCCTGTGGACGGCGCTCAATTGGAGCCAATTTCCTCCTACAGCAGGAAAATGACCCAAATCACAGCTCCAAAGTATGCAAGAACAATTTAGGGAAGAAGCAGTCAGCTGGTATTCTGTCTATAATGGAGTGGCCAGCACAGTCACCGGATCTCAACCCTATTGAGCTGTTGTGGGAGCAGCTTGACCGAATGGTACGTAAGAAGTGCCCATCAAGCCAATCCAACTTGTGGGAGGTGCTTCAGGAAGCATGGGGTGAAATCTCTTCAGATGACACTGTCCTAAATGGTTTCCTATTCCCTATATACAGTAGTGTAGTCTGTCCTAAATGGTTTCCAATATACAGTAGTGTAGTCTGTCCTAAATGGTTTCCTATTCCCTATATACAGTAGTGAAGTCTGTCCTAAATGGTTTCCTATTCCCTATATACAGTAGTGTAGTCTGTCCTAAATGGTTTCCAATATACAGTAGTGTAGTCTGTCCTAAATGGTTTCCTATTCCCTATATACAGTAGTGTAGTCTGTCCTAAATGGTTTCCTATTCCCTATATACAGTAGTGTAGTCTGTCCTAAATGGTTTCCAATATACAGTAGTGTAGTCTGTCCTAAATTGTTTCCTATTCCCTATATACAGTAGTGTAGTGTAACTTGAGTGGGTTGAGTGACTGATGTCATCTTCCTGTCTGGGTTGGCGCCCCCCCCTTGGGTTGTGCCGTGGCGGAGATCTTTGTGGGCTATACTCAGCCTTGTCTCAGGATGGTAAGTTGGTGGTTGAAGATATCCCTCTAGTGGTGTGGGGGCTGTGCTTTGGCAAAGTGGGTGGGGTTATATCCTTCCTGTTTGGCCCTGTCCGGGGGTGTCATCGGATGGGGCCACAGTGTCTCCTGACCCCTCCTGTCTCAGCCTCCAGTATTTATGCTGCAGTAGTTTATGTGTCGGGGGGCTAGGGTCAGTTTGTTATATCTGGAGTACTTCTCCTGTCTTATCTGGTGTCCTGTGTGAATTTAAGTATTCTCTCTCTAATTCTCTCTTTCTTTCACTCTCTCGGAGGACCTGAGCCCTAGGACCATGCCTCAGGACTACCTGGCATGATGACTCCTTGCTGTCCCCAGTCCACCTGGCCGTGCTGCTGCTCCAGTTTCAACTGTTCTGCCTGTGATTATTATTATTTGACTATGCTGGTCATTTATGAACATTTGAACATCTTGGCCATGTTCTGTTATAATCTCCACCCGGCACAGCCAGAAGAGGACTGGCCACCCCTCATAGCCTGGTTCCTCTCTAGGTTTCTTCCTAGGTTTTGACCTTTCTAGGGAGTTTTTCCTAGCCACCGTGCTTCTACACCTGCATTGCTTGCTGTTTGGGGTTTTAGGCTGGGTTTCTGTACAGCACTATGTGACATCAGCTGATGTACGAAGGGCTATATGAATACATTTGATTTGTGTAGTCTGTCCTAAATTGTTTCCTATTATCTATATACAGTAGTGTAGTCTGTCCTAAATTGTTTCCTATTATCTATATACAGTAGTGTAGTCTGTCCTAAATGGTATCCGTTTAACTATAGACAATAGTGCACTACTTTACATGGGCCCTGTTCAAACGTAGTGCACTGCAAAACGCATAGCGTGTAATTTGGGACTAAGATCCTGATGTCCATAAGGGAAGTGGCCGACCTCCTGATCAAAGGTTGTATTAAAATAATAAACCAGATAAATGTTCTTAACCTTAATGAATTACAACACGTCAATAAGAGATGTGCTTTTAGTGCCCTAAAGCTTCCTCTAAAATTAGACATCAACCAGTTTCAAATGTCTAAGAACTAAGCATTAACAAGATGTGTGACTACATTGCAGGTTACTTGAGGCTACAATCGACACACTGGACACAGACGGCTGATTTTGATTCACATTTGATTGGTTTAAGGTAAATTCAAAGTGAACATTTTAAAGTGCTGAGTTGTATTATCAAATACAAAAGTACAATGAAATACAATAATATATACAGGGTCAGTTAATACCATACTATATACAGGGTCAGTTAATACCATACTATATACAGGGTCAGTTAATACCATACTATATACAGGGTCAGTTAATACCATACTATATACAGGGTCAGTTAATACCATACTATATACAGGGTCAGTTAATACCATACTATATACAGGGTCAGTTAATACCATACTATATACAGGGTCAGTTAATACCATACTATATACAGGGTCAGTTAATACCATACTGTGCAGGGATACTGTAGTTATGGAGGTAGATATGTATAGGGGGAAGGAGACAGGGATACTGGAGTGATGGAGGTAGATATGTATAGGGGGAAGGTGACTATATACAGGATCAGTACCATATTAACAATGTACAGGGATACTGGAGTGATGGAGATAGATATGTATAGGGGGGAGGAGACAGGGATACTGGAGTGATGGCGGTAGATATGTATAGGGGGAAGGGGATACTGGAGTGATGGAGGTAGATATATATAGGGGAAGGGGACAGGGATACTGGAGTGATGGAGGTAGATATGTATAGGGGGAAGGGGATACTGGAGTGATGGACGTAGATATGTATAGGGGTAAGGGGACAGGGATACTGGAGTAATGGAGGTAGATATGTATAGGGGGGAGGAGACAGGGATACTGGAGTGATGGAGGTAGATATGTATAGGGGGAAGGGGATACTGGAGTGATGGAGGTAGATATATATAGGGGAAGGGGACAGGGATACTGGAGTGATGGAGGTAGATATGTATAGGGGGAAGGGGATACTGGAGTGATGGACGTAGATATGTATAGGGGTAAGGGGACAGGGATACTGGAGTGATGGAGGTAGACATGTATAGGGGGGAGGAGACAGGGATACTGGAGTGATGGAGGTAGATATGTATAGGGCGAAGGACACAGGGATACTGGAGTGATGGAAGTAGATATGTATAGGGGGAAGGGGACAGGGATACTGAAGTGATGGAGGTAGATATGTATAGGGGGAAGGTGACTATGTACAGGGTCAGTTCCAGTAGCATATTTACAATGAGCAGGGATACTGGAGTGATGGAGATAGATATGTATAGGGGGAAGGGGACAGGGATACTGGAGTGATGGAGGTAGATATGCATAGGGATAAGGAGACAGGGATACTGGAGTGATGGAGAGAGATATGAATAGGGTGAAGGAGACAGGGATACTGGAGTGATGGAGAGAGATATATATAGGGGGAAGGTGACTAGGCAACAGGATTCAAGATAAATAGACTAGCAGCAGCTTGTGTGTGGGTGGTTTTGCGGGTGTGTAGAGTCAGTATAAATGTATGTGCATATTATGTGTGAGTGAGACAATGACAGAGTATTTGTGTGTGAGCGTGCATGAAAAAAATGTATATAACATGTCAATAAAGGTACAAGGTTAATTCACATAGTACGTGTAGCTATTTTGTAAGCTATTTATCAGTCATATTGCTTGGGGATAGAAGCAGTTCAAGAGCTTGTTGGTGTCAGACTTGATGCACCGGTACCGCCTGCCCAATTCGGGAAGCAGAGGACATAGTCAATGGCTTGGGTGGCCACTGCCTCAATGGCTTGGGTGGCCACTGCCTCAATGGCTTGGGTGGCCACTGCCTCAATGGCTTGGGTGGCCACTGCCTCAATGGCTTGGTGGCCCTGTTTGCTGTAGCCGACAATCAGCTCCTTTGTCTTACTGACATTGAGGGAGAGGTTGTTGTTCTGGAACCACGTTGCCAGGTCTCTGACCTCCTCCCTGTAGGCTGACTCATCGTCGCCGGTGATCAGGCCTACCACCGTTGTGTCGTCAGCAAACTTGATTATGGTGTTGGAGTCGTGTTTGGCCATGCAGTCGTGGGTGAACAGGGAGTACAGGAAGAGACTAAGCACACACCCCTGAGGGGCCCTCGTGTTGAGGATCAGCGTGGCGGAGGTGACGTAGCCTACCCTCACCACTTGGCGCTGGTCCATCAGGAAGTCCAGGATCTAGCAGAGGGAGGTGTTCAGTCCCAGGGTCCAAAGCTTGGTGGTGAGCTTCAAAGGGACTGTGGTGTCGAACACTGTGCTGTAGTCAACGATCAGCATTCGCACGTATGTATTCCTCTTATCCAGGTGGATTTTCACCTTGAGGGCAGTGTGGAGAGCAATAGAGATTGCATCGTCTATGGATCTGTTGAGGCGGTATGCAAATTTGAGTGGGTCTAGGGTTTCTGGGATGGTGGAGATAATATGTTGCCGTAATCAGTCGTTCAAAGCACTTCATGATTACAGAGGTGAGTCCTACAGGGCGGTAGTCTTTGTGCAGGGTAGCCTTAGAGTTCTTGGGAACAGGAATGATGGTGGTTACCTTGAGACGTGTGGGGATTACAGACTGGGACAAGGAGAGGTTGAAAATGACTGTGAAATATGCCTGCCAGCTGTTCTGAGCTCTGAGAACGCGCCCTGGAATACCGTCGGACATTCGCGGCCTTGCAAGTGTTGACCTGATTAAAGACCTTTTTTCAAGTCAGCCTCGGAGAGTGAGATCACCCAATCCTCTTGGTTCAGGTGACGGCCCTCACACCCGGCCCGTTGTTGTTGTTGTCAAAGCGTGCATAAAATGCATTGTGTTCGTCCGGTAGAGCGACATCGTTGGACAGATCACGGTTGGGTCTTCCTTTGTAATCAGTACAGATCACGGTTGGGTCTTCCTTTGTAATCACTAATGGACTGTAGCTCCTGACACACGTTGGAGCCTGCTGTGTAATATGATTCCACCTTATTCCTATATTGTCCTTTTGCTCATTTGATGGCTCTGCTGATGTCCTAGCGAGACTACTTCCTGTCCTCGGCTGTAGCATCAACGTTGTCTACAAAAAGCTCTGTGTGCCGGTGGCCATGCTCTTTATTTTATCGCCAACCTCGGTGCTAATCCAGGGCTTTTGATTGGGGGAAGCATCGGACCCTCACCGCGGGTACAACGTCGCTGGTGCATTTTGTAATGAAGCCGGTGACAGAGGTGGTTAGCTCATCAATGTTATCGGCAGAGTCTCGAAACAGAATTCCAATCAGCGCTCGCAAAGCAGTCGTGTAGCATGAATCTCTGATTCTGGTGACCATTTCTCAACGGACCGAGTCACGGGTGCTTCATGTTTGAATTTCTGCTTGTAAACATGATCTGATTGCCGAATAGCGGGTGGGGGAGGCCCTTGCATGCTTGAATGTAGGAATAATAACAGTGATCTAGGACTCTATCGCCCCCTAGTGATGTTGGAGATGTGTTGATGGAAGTTGGGGCGTGGTGAAGACGAATTAAAATGGCCGACAACCTGAAAAGCTCTGGTTGTACACTACCGTTCAAAAGTTTGGGGTCACGTAGAAATGTCCTCGTTTTTAAAAGAAAAGTCACTTCTTTTGTCCATTTAAAATAACATAACATTTTCCGAAATACGGTGTAGACATTGTTAATGTTGTAAATGACTATTGTAGCTGGAAACGTCTGATTTTTAAATGGAATATCTACATAGGCGTACAGAGGCCCATTATCAGCAACCATCACTCCTGTGTTCCAATGGCACGTTGTGTTAGCTAATCCACGTTTATCATTTTAAAAAAGGCTAATTGATCATTAGAAAACCCTTTTAGCCTTGTACAGTTCGTTAACGGCGTGTTATTTTTCTTATGGAATGTAAACAGCAGTGAATAAGAGAGGAAATATCCCTCGGTAGGTATTTGACCATCAGATATTCCAAGACGGGTGAACAGTGGTTCGACACTTCCACCGCGCTGGAGTCAGTACACCAGTTGATGTAGAGGTAAACGCCTCCCAATTTCCCCGACTCCACTGTCCTGTTTCGCCACGGTGAATAGAGAACCCATCGAGTTGGATAGTCATGGGGGGGGGGGGGTATCTTGTCTGAGAGCCATGTGTCAGAAAATGTAAATAGTATTGCAGTTTCAAGAGATTACTGGGTAGTAATCAATCAGAGGTCATCCATTTTATTATCTAGAGACTGTAGAACGGAGGGAAACTGTGGCCTTAATCTCGCCAGGATGCCCCCCCCCCCAATTGCCTTGGGTAGCCCGGAAATTGAATCCGGAATCGGCGTTGGTGTAAGTAACTCCTGATCTGATGTTCAAAAGTTATTGTTGGTTGTAAGAAATAATAGCAGATACATTTAGTGAAAATAAAGTAAAACATTTTGAACCATGTCCTTAGATTTAGGTTAAAACTTGGGTGGAAAAAAAAAGACAAACATTCCTGAAATGCTCAACCAGTTTGTGCCCAATTCATGATTAAGACATACGGTACACAGATCAGACTGCTAGTCACAACAAACGGGTTACTTGGAGGAAACTGTCAACGTTGAAGATGATGGAAGCCATTAAGAGACTCAGTGTACTAACCACCCAGAGACATTAAATCGAAAAGATCCAAGAAAGACATCTGCAGATGAACAAATAGATTTTACCCCTATGAGTGTCAACTGTGACCGTAATGAGTATATTTCTAGCCAACCCAAAGATGCCTGGCACTCTGCTGTACAACCTGTCAATCATCCAAGCGTTGTGTCAGCCATCTTGTGTCAAACTGCACTCCTAGTACCATATTTAGATCCCAAAAAATGGATGTTGTTTTGTGGCAATAAAAAATCTTAAGACTTCTCAGTTGTCTTTAAAGCTGAGAGAGAAGCTAGAGAGTCCTGGAGGTGGAGGAGGAAGAGGAGGTGGTGGTAGGGGAGGAGGAGGAGGTGGGGGATGAGGTGGTGGTGGAGGATGAGGTGTAAGAGGAGGAGGAGATGGAGATGGAGGAGGAGGAGGTGGAGGAGGAGGAGGTGGAGGAGGAGGAGGAGGAGGAGGAAGAGGAGGTGGAGGAGGAAGAGGAGGTGGAGGAGGAGGAAGAGGAGGTGGTGGTGGAAGAGGAGGTGGTGGAGGATGAGGTGGAAGAGGAGGAGGAGGTGGAGGAGGAGGTGTAGGAGAATGAGGTGGAGGAGGGAGAGGTGGAGGAGGAGGAGGAGGAGGAGGAGGAAGGGGAAGAGGAGGTGGTGGTGGAAGAGGAGGTGGTGGAGGATGAGGTGGAGGTGGAGGTGGAGGATGAGGTGGTGGAGGATGAGGTGGAGGAGGAGGAGGTGGAGGAGGTAGAGGTGAAGGGGGAAGAGGAGGTGGTGGTGGAAGAGGAGGTGGTCGAGGATGAGGTGGAGGAGGAGGAGGTGGAGGATGAGGTGGAGGAGGAGGAGGAGGAGGAGGAAGAGGAGGTGGAGGAGGAAGAGGAGGTGGTGGAGGAGGAGGAGGTGGAGGATGAGGAGGAGGTGGAGGAGGAGGAGGATGAGGTGGAGGAGGAGGTAGAAGAGGAGGGGGAAGAGGAGGTGGTGGTGGAAGAGGAGGTGGTGGAGGATGAGGTGGAGGAGGAGGTGGAGGATGAGGTGGTGGAGGATGAGGTGGAGGAGGAGGAGGTGGAGGAGGAGGAGGTAGAGGAGAAGGGGGAAGAGGAGGTGGTGGTGGAAGAGGAGGTGGCCGAGGATGAGGTGGAGGAGGAGGAGGAGGAGGTGGAGGAGGAGGAAGAGGAGGTGTTGGTGGAAGAGGAGGTGGTTTAAGGATGAGGTGGAGGAGGAGGATGAGGATGAGGTGATGGAGGATGAGGTGGAGGAGGAGGAGGTTGGAAAAGGATGGAGGATGGAGGAGGAGAGGGAAGAGGAGGAGTAGGTGGTGGAGGAGGTGGTGAAGGAGGAGGAAGGGGTGGAAAAGGAGGAGGAGAGGAGGAGAGGAAGAGGCGGAGGTGCTGGGGGGGAGAGGAGGTGGAGGTGCTGAAGGAGGAGAGAAGGGGGATGATGTACTGGAGGAGGAGGTGCTGGAGGAGGAGAGCAGGGGGAGGAGGTACTGGAGGAGGAGCGGGAAGAGGAGGGGTGGAGGATGAGAAGAGGAGAGGAGGAGAGGAGGAGTGGGCGGTGGAGGGGTGTCAATGTAGGTTTCAGAGATAGGATGACTTTGACACCTCTCTCTCTTAATCCCTCCCTCCCTTCCTTCCTCCTACTCTCTCTCGCCCCCCCTCTTTCCCTCCCTCCCTCCCTCCCACTCTCTCTCTCTCTCTCTGGATAGATGGAGAGAAGTAGAGATGGACAGATGGAGGGATGGGGAGATGGAGAGATGGAGGGATGGAGAAAAGTGGAGATGGACAGGTAGAGAGATGGGAGGGATTGGGCATGGAGAGATGGAGGAGGAGAGGGAAGAGGAGGAGGGATGGAGAGATGGGGGGATGGAGAGATGGGTGGATGGAGAGATGGAGGGATGGAGAGATGGAGGGATGGAGAGATGGGGGGATGGAGAGATGGAGGGATGGAGAGATGGAGGGATGGAGAGATGGGGGGATGGAGAGATGGGGGGATGGAGAGATGGGGGGATGGAGAGATGGGGGGATGGAGAGATGGGGGGATGTGACAGCTCGAGGCGACGTGTTTCTCATTAGCACATATCACCTTTAAAAAGGAAAGTTGCTCTTACTAACTATTACTGTCTGGCTGAGAGAAGATGGAAGGACAACCACACATGCATTTCATAGACCTATAGCTGGAGAAGTACAGGGTATCTGGGGTCTTTGATAGATAAAGGACCTTCTCATCCAGAAGTTTTTAACAACCACAAATGCATTTATTATACCTGGAGAGGCTGATGTATATATTCTTGTATTATCCCTGTATGTAACAGCTGCTTCTGGGGACTTTGAACAGATACAGCCCATTGTCATTCAGACTTGGAGTCCTGGATGGTGATGGTGGTCCATCCCAAATGGCTCCCTACGTCCTAAATCCTGCACTATAGGCCCTGGTCAAAGGTAGTGCACTATAAAGGGATTAGGGTGCCATTTGGGAGGGGGACTGTCGGTGGAAATGAGTAGGAACGGAGGAAACTTCACAGCAGGAGGGAAAGAGTTACAGTAGATTACTGTGGAAAACAACTGTTTTTTTGGTTTCAGTTGGTTTTCAAATTGGATACAGTTGTGTTTACTGGAAAACATAAGGTTGTTGGTTGAACTTGTTACACTCCAATCATATACTCAGGAAGTTGGCCACTCTCCACTCTCTTGTGTATTGATTCTGTTTTTCTTGGGCTATTCTTCAATCTAAATTGATGCTTCTAAAAACACCAGTATAAATGCAGAAGTGTCTCTTGACACGTTCATTTGGTTTAACTTTAGTGTCGTACGGTTCGTTGTTGGGCTTCTGAAACGTTCCTGTCCAATCAGAGACTTCTAGTACATTCCAAGGTTCGTTGTTGGGCTTCTGAAACACTACGTTCCTGTTCAATCAGAGACTTCTAGTACATTCCAAGGTTCCCTTTGAAACGACTCGTTTTTCTCCGCTATACACCTATACACCTGTACACCTGTACACCTGTACACCTGTACACCTATACACCTGTACACCTGTACACCTGTACACCTGTACACCTGTACACCTGTACACCTGTACACCTATACACCTGTACACCTGTACACCTGTACACCTATACACCTGTACACCTATACACCTATACACCTGTACACCTGTACACCTGTACACCTGTACACCTGTACACCTATACACCTATACACCTGTAGACCTGTACACCTATACACCTATACACCTGTACACCTGTACACCTATACACCTATACACCTGTACACCTGTAGACCTGTAGACCTATACACCTGTACACCTGTACACCTGTACACCTATACACCTATACACCTGTAGACCTGTACACCTATACACCTATACACCTGTACACCTGTACACCTATACACCTATACACCTGTACACCTGTAGACCTGTAGACCTATACACCTGTACACCTGTACACCTATACACCTATACACCTGTACACCTGTAGACCTGTAGACCTATACACCTATACACCTATACACCTGTACACCTATACACCTGTAGACCTGTACACCTATACACCTATACACCTGTACACCTGTACACCTGTACACCTGTACACCTATACACCTATACACCTATACACCTGTACACCTATACACCTATACACCTATACACCTATACACCTGTACACCTGTACACCTGTACACCTGTACACCTGTACACCTATACACCTATACACCTGTACACCTATACACCTGTACACCTATACACCTGTACACCTATACACCTGTACACCTGTACACCTGTACACCTATACACCTGTACACCTATACACCTATACACCTATACACCTGTACACCTGTACACCTGTACACCTGTACACCTGTACACCTATACACCTATACACCTGTAGACCTGTACACCTATACACCTATACACCTATACACCTGTACACCTGTACACCTGTACACCTATACACCTGTACACCTGTACACCTATACACCTATACACCTATACACCTGTAGACCTGTACACCTATACACCTGTACACCTGTACACCTATACACCTATACACCTGTAGACCTGTACACCTATACACCTGTATACCTGTACACCTGTACACCTGTACACCTATACAACTGTATACCTGTACACCTATACACCTATACACCTGTACACCTATACACCTATACACCTGTACACCTATACACCTGTACACCTATACACCTATACACCTGTACACCTGTACACCTGTACACCTGTATACCTGTACACCTGCGACCGATAAAAGGTAGATTTGATCTTCATATGAAAAGAAACGTCTCAGCAGGAAGGGAGGCTCTCCTCTCTCCCCAATCATTACCCTGTAAAAGCTTTATCGAAACACCAGAAAATTGTGAGGTTATTTTTGCTGTTTTTCATATTTCAAATTGAAATAGTTAATATGGGATTAAGAACGGACAGGCTGTGAAGTCTCTGTCTAAAAGGGATTAAACACACTCTGACACACTCTGACACGACATCCACTGTCCAACGCACACACACACACACACACACACACACACAGCTCCATTCAGAACGACGTGTTGGCATAATGGAGGTTGTTTGTCACTCTGTGATGTCACAGCGTTCTCATCCCTCTGAAGGCTTTAAGCAGCTTCTTATTGTTTCGGAGGGATTTATATGGAAATTGATTTTAGATGGGTGTTGATACTGGGAGACATTAGGTTTAAACAAAACGCTACTCTGACACACAACAGCAATTAATACAACTGTTGGCTATCGCTCTCCTATCTGGTTATCTCTCTCTCTCTCTCTCTCTCTCTCTCTCTCTCTCTCTCTCTCTCCCCTCCTCCCTCCCTCTCTCTCTCTCTCTCTCAATCTCTCCCTCTCTCTCTCTCTCTCTCTCCTCTCTCCTCTCTCCTCTCTCTCTCTCTATCTCTCTCCCCTCTCTCTCTCTCTCTCTCTCCTCTCTCCTCTCTCTCTCTCTCTCTCTTTCTCTCTCCCCCCTCTCTATCTCTCTCTCTCTCTCCCCCCCTCTCTCTGTCTCTCTCCTCATCCTTTATTTGTGTCTTGGTCTTTCTCTCTCTCCTTTATCTCCATTATCTAATTGCAAGTAAAGGTCAATTTAGTTAAGATAGAGGTCAGGATGCAGCAGGTAAAGGTCAATATAGTTAAGATAGAGGACAGGATGCATGATGGGAGAATTGCTCACTAGGAGTATCTCTGACTCCTTCTGCTACTCTCCTTGCAGCACTGCATCCAAAAAGGAGACAGTTTGGGAAATAATTGCTTGTGTGTGAGTGTGTGTGTGTGTGTGTGTGTGTGTGTGTGTGTGTGTGTGTGTGTGTGTGTGTGTGTGTGTGTGTGTGTGTGTGTGTGTGTGTGTGTGTGTGTGTGTGTGTGTGTGTGTTTGAGGCATTGTTGCACAAATCAATTTGAATCCATCTTCCACACAAAAATGACTTATTTGTCCAATCTACTATAGAGTGTTCCGTTCCATTCTGAAAAGGCCTGTGAATTCACACGCTGGCTGATTGAAATCATTGCCGCTGGGGAAACCTTGTCTACACCGTCAGAGGGAGGAAAGAGGAAGGAGGGGGGGGTTGAAAAGCGACTGAATCATTGACTCTCTGCAGGAAATGATCAAGGCAAATCTAAAGGTGAATGTGAGAGAGGAGAGTGTGAAGAGTCTCATTCTGCAGGATGGAAGCGCTGTGGGAAGACTGTCCAGCTATTCCAGGATCTGTTCACCGGTTGGTTAACAGGACTGCAATTTAAAAGGAACAAGGTGCTATTCCAGGATCTATTCACCGGTTGGTTAACAGGACTGCACTTTAAAAGGAACAAGGTGCTATTCCAGGATCTATTCACCGGTTGGTTAACAGGACTGCACTTTAAAAGGAATAAGGTGCTATTCCAGGATCTATTCACCGGTTGGTTAACAGGACTGCACTTTAAAAGGAATAAGGTGCAATTCCAGGATCTATTCACCGGTTGGTTAACAGGACTGCACTTTAAAAGGAACAAGGTGCTATTCCAGGATCTATTCACCGGTTGGTTAACAGGACTGCACTTTAAAAGGAACAAGGTGCTATTCCAGGATCTATTCACCGGTTGGTTAACAGGACTGCACTTTAAAAGGAATAAGGTGCTATTCCAGGATCTTTTCACCGGTTGGTTAACAGGACTGCACTTTAAAAGGAACAAGGTGCTATTCCAGGATCTATTCACCGGTTGGTTAACAGGACTGCACTTTAAAAGGAACAAGGTGCTATTCCAGGATCTGTTCACCGGTTGGTTAACAGGACTGCACTTTAAAAGGAACAAGGTGCTATTCCAGGATCTATTCACCGGTTGGTTAACAGGACTACACTTTAAAAGGAACAAGGTGCTATTCCAGGATCTATTCACCGGTTGGTTAACAGGACTGCACTTTAAAAGGAACAAGGTGCTATTCCAGGATCTATTCACCGGTTGGTTAACAGGACTGCACTTTAAAAGGAATAAGGTGCTATTCCAGGATCTATTCACCGGTTGGTTAACAGGACTGCACTTTAAAAGGAATAAGGTGCTATTCCAGGATCTATTCACCGGTTGGTTAACAGGACAGCACTTTAAAAGGAATAAGGTGCTATTCCAGGATCTATTCACCGGTTGGTTAACAGGACTGCACTTTAAAAGGAATAACGTGGTATTCCAGGATCTATTCACCGGTTGGTTAACAGGACTGCACTTTAAAAGGAATAAGGTGCTATTCCAGGATCTATTCACCGGTTGGTTAACAGGACTGCACTTTAAAAGGAATAAGGTGCTATTCCAGGATCTATTCACCGGTTGGTTAACAGGACAGCACTTTAAAAGGAATAAGGTGCTATTCCAGGATCTATTCACCGGTTGGTTAACAGGACTGCACTTTAAAAGGAATAAGGTGCTATTCCAGGATCTATTCACCGGTTGGTTAACAGGACTGCACTTTAAAAGGAACAAGGTGCTATTCCAGGATCTGTTCACCGGTTGGTTAACAGGACTGCACTTTAAAAGGAATAAGGTGCTATTCCAGGATCTATTCACCGGTTGGTTAACAGGACTGCACTTTAAAAGGAATAATGTGCTATTCCAGGATCTATTCACCAGTTGGTTAACAGGACTGCACTTTTAAAGGAATAAGGTGCTATTCCAGGATCTATTCACCGGTTGGTTAACAGGACTGCACTTTAAAAGGAATAATGTGCTATTCCAGGATCTATTCACCGGTTGGTTAACAGGACAGCACTTTAAAAGGAATAAGGTGCTATTCCAGGATCTATTCACCGGTTGGTTAACAGGACTGCACTTTAAAAGGAATAAGGTGCTATTCCAGGATCTATTCACCGGTTGGTTAACAGGACTGCACTTTAAAAGGAACAAGGTGCTATTCCAGGATCTATTCACCGGTTGGTTAACAGGACTGCACTTTAAAAGGAATAAGGTGCTATTCCAGGATCTGTTCACCGGTTGGTTAACAGGACTGCACTTTAAAAGGAACAAGGTGCTATTCCAGGATCTATTCACCGGTTGGTTAACAGGACTGCACTTTAAAAGGAACAAGGTGCTATTCCAGGATCTGTTCACCGGTTGGTTAACAGGACTGCACTTTAAAAGGAATAAGGTGCTATTCCAGGATCAATTCACCGGTTGGTTAACAGGACAGCACTTTAAAAGGAACAAGGTGCTATTCCAGGATCTATTCACCGGTTGGTTAACAGGACTGCACTTTAAAAGGAACAAGGTGCTATTCCAGGATCTGTTCACCGGTTGGTTAACAGGACTGCACTTTAAAAGGAACAAGGTGCTATTCCAGGATCTATTCACCGGTTGGTTAACAGGACTGCACTTTAAAAGGAACAAGGTGCTATTCCAGGATCTGTTCACCGGTTGGTTAACAGGACTGCACTTTAAAAGGAACAAGGTGCTATTCCAGGATCTATTCACCGGTTGGTTAACAGGACTGCACTTTAAAAGGAATAAGGTGCTATTCCAGGATCTGTTCACCGGTTGGTTAACAGGACTGCACTTTAAAAGGAACAAGGTGCTATTCCAGGATCTATTCACCGGTTGGTTGTTAAGGGAATCAAGATGAGGTCTTCACCTCACTATATAGGGAATAGGGTGCCACCCTGGTCAACAGTAGTGTACTATATAGGGAATAGGGTGCCACCCTAGTCAACAGTAGTGTACTATATAGGGAATAGGGTGCCACCCTGGTCAGCAGTAGTGTACTATATAGGGAATAGGGTGCCACCCTGATCAACAGTAGTGTACTATATAGGGAATAGGGTGCCACCCTGGTCAACAGTAGTGTACTATATAGGGAATAGGGTGCCACCCTGGTCAACAGTAGTGTACTATATAGGGAATAGGGTGCCACCCTGGTCAACAGCAGTGCACTATATAGGGAATAGGGTTCCATCCTGATTAACAGTAGTGTACTATATAGGGAATAGGGTGCCACCCTGGTCAACAGTAGTGTACTATATAGGGAATAGGGTGCCACCCTTGTCAACAGTAGTGTCCTATATAGGGAATAGGGTGCCACCCTGGTCAACAGTAGTGTACTATATAGGGAATAGGGTGCCACCCTGGTCAACAGTAGTGTACTATATAGGGAATAGGGTGCCACCCTGGTCAACAGTAGTGTACTATATAGGGAATAGGGTGCCACCCTGGTCAACAGTAGTGTACTATATAGGGAATAGGGTGCCACCCTGGTCAACAGTAGTGTACTATATAGGGAATATCGTGCCACCCTGGTCAACAGTAGTGTACTATATAGGGAATAGGGTGCCACCCTGGTCAACAGTAGTGTACTATATAGGGAATATCGTGCCACCCTGGTCAACAGTAGTGCACCATATAGGGAATAGGGTGCTATTTCAGACCCAGTTATCTCCTACTTTAATAAGAAGCACACTAGAATAAACCAAATGAAAAACATTAGAATTAAAGAATCAGATCATTGGCAAAAAAGCAAAAACACTGAGAATAATTGTTAGAAAGAAAAGTGTATTCCTCAGTGGTAGAAAAAGTACCCAACTATAATACTTGAGTAAAAGTCTGAATCTATTTGATTTTAAATATACTTCATTATGCTGTTCATTGACTATAGCTCAGCATTCAACACCATAGTACCCTCCAAGCTCATCGTTAAGCTTGAGTCCCTGTGCAATTGGGTCCTGGTTTTTCCTGATGGGCCGCCCCCCAGGTGGTGACGGTAGGAAACAACACCTCCACTTCGCTGATCCTCAACACTGGGGTCCCACAAGGGTGTGTGCTCAGCTCCCTCCTGTACTCCCTCTTCACCCATGACTGCCTGGCCATGCACGCCTCCAAATCAATCATCAAGTTTGCAGACGACACAACAGTAGTAGGCCTGATTACCAACAACGATGAGACAGCCTACAGGGAGGTGAGGGCTCTCGGAAAATAACCTCTCACTCAATGTCAACAAAACAAAGGAGATGATTGTGGACTTCAGGAAACAGCACAGGGAGCCACCCCCTATCCACATTGACGGGACAGTAGTGGAGAGGGTAGTAAGTTTTAAGTGCCCCGGCGTACACATCACGGACAAACTGAATTGGTCCACCCACACAGACAGCATTGTGAAGAAGGCGCAACACCTGCCCTCCAGGACACCTACACCACCCGATGTGACAGGAAGGACAAAAAGATCATCAAGGACAACAACCACCCGAGCCACTGCCTGTTCACCCCTCTATCATCCAGAAGGCGAGGTCAGTACAGGTGCATCAAAGCTGGGACAGAGAGACTGAAAAACAGCTTCTATCTCAAGGCCATCAGACTGTTAAACAGCCATCACTAACACAGAGAGGCCGCTGCCCTATAGACGTAGACTTGAAATCATTGGCCACTTTAATAAATGGATCACTAGTCACTTTAATAGTGTAACACCTTGCATTACTCATCTCATATGTATATACTGTATTCTATCCTATTCTACTGTATCTTAGTCTATGCCGCTCTGACATTGCTCGTCCAAAAATGTATATATTCTTAATTCCAGTCCTTTGCTTAGATGTGTATTATTAGGTATTTGTTGTGAAATTGATATGATTTGAAAAGAAGTAAATGTAATTGCTAAGTATCAAAAGTAAAAGCATAAATCATTTATAATAGCTTACATTAATTAAGCAAAGCAGACAGCACCATTTTCGTTTCTTTTTTTAAATGTAGGGATCGCCAGGGGCGCACTCCAACACTCAGAAATCATTACAGATAGCCAGGGGTACACTCCAACATTCAGACATCATTTACAGATAGCCAGGGGCGCAATCCAACACAGACATCATTACAGATAGCCAGGGGTACACTCCAACATTCAGACATCATTTACAGATAGCCAGGGGTACACTCCAACATTCAGACATCATTTACAGATAGCCAGGGGCGCACTCCAACATTCAGACATCATTTACAGATAGCCAGGGGTACACTCCAACACTCAGACATCATTTACAGATAGCCAGGGGTGCACTCCAACATTCAGACATAATTTACAGATAGCCAGGGGGGCACTCCAACATTCAGACATCATTTACAGATCGCCAGGGGAACACTCCAACATTCAGACATCATTTACAGATCGCCTGGGGTACACTCCAACATTCAGACATCATTTACAGATCGCCAGGGGAACACTCCAACATTCAGACATCATTTACAGATCGCCTGGGGTACACACCAACATTCAGACATCATTTACCGATCGCCTGGGGTACACTCCAACATTCAGACATAATTTACAGATAGCCAGGGGCGCACTCCAACATTCAGAAATCATTTACAGATAGCCAGGGGGGCACTCCAACACTCAGAAATCATTTACAGATAGCCAGGGGCGCACTCCAACACTCAGAAATCATTTACAGATAGCCAGGGGGGCACTCCAACACTCAGAAATCATTTACAGATAGCCAGGGGGGAACTCCAACATTCAGACATCATTTACAGATAGCCAGGGGCGCACTCCAACATTCAGACATCATTTACAGATCGCCTGGGGCGCACTCCAACATTCAGACATCATTTACAGATCGCCTGGGGCGCACTCCAACATTCAGACATCATTTACACATCGCCTGGGGCGCACTCCAACATTCAGACATCATTTACAGATCGCCTGGGGCGCACACCAACATTCAGACATCATTTACAGATAGCCAGGGGCGCACTCCTACATTCAGACATCATTTACAGATAGCCAGGGGCGCACTCCAACATTCAGACATCATTTACAGATTGCCTGGGGCGCACTCCAACATTCAGACATCATTTACAGATAGCCAGGGGCGCACTCCAACATTCAGACATCATTTACAGATAGCCAGGGGGGCACTCCAACATTCAGACATCATTTACAGATAGCCAGGGGCGCACTCCAACATTCAGACATCATTTACAGATAGCCAGGGGCGCACTCCAACATTCAGACATCATTTACAGATAGCCAGGGGTACACTCCAACACTCAGACATCATTTACAGATAGCCAGGGGTGCACTCCAACATTCAGACATCATTTACACATCGCCTGGGGCGCACTCCAACATTCAGACATCATTTACAGATCGCCTGGGGCGCACACCAACATTCAGACATCATTTACAGATAGCCAGGGGCGCACTCCTACATTCAGACATCATTTACAGATAGCCAGGGGCGCACTCCAACATTCAGACATCATTTACAGATTGCCTGGGGCGCACTCCAACATTCAGACATCATTTACAGATAGCCAGGGGCGCACTCCAACATTCAGACATCATTTACAGATAGCCAGGGGGGCACTCCAACATTCAGACATCATTTACAGATAGCCAGGGGAACACTCCAACATTCAGACATCATTTACAGATAGCCAGGGGCGCACTCCAACATTCAGACATCATTTACAGATAGCCATGGGCACACTCCAACATTCAGACATAATTTACAGATAGCCAGGGGCGCACTCCAACATTCAGACATCATTTACAGATAGCCAGGGGCGCACTCCAACATTCAGACATCATTTACAGATAGCCAGGGGAACACTCCAACATTCAGACATCATTTACAGATAGCCAGGGGCGCACTCCAACATTCAGACATCATTTACAGATAGCCAGGGGCGCACTCCAACATTCAGACATAATTTACAGATAGCCAGGGGCGCACTCCAACATTCAGACATCATTTACAGATAGCCAGGGCGCACTCCAACATTCAGACATCATTTACAGATCGCCTGGGGCGCACTCCAACATTCAGACATCATTTACAGATAGCCAGGGGCGCACTCCAACATTCAGACATCATTTACAGAGAGCCAGGGGGGCACTCCAACATTCAGACATCATTTACAGATAGCCAGGGGAACACTCCAACATTCAGACATCATTTACAGATAGCCAGGGGCGCACTCCAACATTCAGACATCATTTACAGAGAGCCAGGGGGGCACTCCAACATTCAGACATCGTTTACAGATAGCCAGGGGAACACTCCAACATTCAGACATCATTTACAGATAGCCAGGGGCGCACTCCAACATTCAGACATCATTTACAGATAGCCAGGGGCGCACTCCAACATTCAGACATCATTTACAGATAGCCAGGGGCGCACTCCAACATTCAAACATCATTTACAGATAGCCAGGGGAACACTCCAACATTCAGACATCATTTACAGATGGCCAGGGGCGCACTCCAACATTCAGACATCATTTACAGATAGCCAGGGGCGCACTCCAACATTCAGACATCATTTACAGATAGCCAGGGGCGCACTCCTACATTCAGACATAATTTACAGATAGCCAGGGGCGCACTCCAACATTCAGACATCATTTACAGATTGCCTGGGGCGCACTCCAACATTCAGACATCATTTACAGATAGCCAGGGGCGCACTCCAACATTCAGACATCATTTACAGATAGCCAGGGGGGCACTCCAACATTCAGACATCATTTACAGATAGCCAGGGGAACACTCCAACATTCAGACATCATTTACAGATAGCCAGGGGCGCACTCCAACATTCAGACATCATTTACAGATAGCCAGGGGAACACTCCAACATTCAGACATCATTTACAGATAGCCAGGGGCGCACTCCAACATTCAGACATCATTTACAGATAGCCATGGGCACACTCCAACATTCAGACATAATTTACAGATAGCCAGGGGCGCACTCCAACATTCAGACATCATTTACAGATAGCCAGGGGCGCACTCCAACATTCAGACATCATTTACAGATAGCCAGGGGAACACTCCAACATTCAGACATCATTTACAGATAGCCAGGGGCGCACTCCAACATTCAGACATCATTTACAGATAGCCAGGGGCGCACTCCAACATTCAGACATAATTTACAGATAGCCAGGGGCGCACTCCAACATTCAGACATCATTTACAGATAGCCAGGGCGCACTCCAACATTCAGACATCATTTACAGATCGCCTGGGGCGCACTCCAACATTCAGACATCATTTACAGATAGCCAGGGGCGCACTCCAACATTCAGACATCATTTACAGAGAGCCAGGGGGGCACTCCAACATTCAGACATCATTTACAGATAGCCAGGGGAACACTCCAACATTCAGACATCATTTACAGATAGCCAGGGGCGCACTCCAACATTCAGACATCATTTACAGAGAGCCAGGGGGGCACTCCAACATTCAGACATCGTTTACAGATAGCCAGGGGAACACTCCAACATTCAGACATCATTTACAGATAGCCAGGGGCGCACTCCAACATTCAGACATCATTTACAGATAGCCAGGGGCGCACTCCAACATTCAGACATCATTTACAGATAGCCAGGGGCGCACTCCAACATTCAAACATCATTTACAGATAGCCAGGGGAACACTCCAACATTCAGACATCATTTACAGATGGCCAGGGGCGCACTCCAACATTCAGACATCATTTACAGATAGCCAGGGGCGCACTCCAACATTCAGACATCATTTACAGATAGCCAGGGGCGCACTCCTACATTCAGACATAATTTACAGATAGCCAGGGGCGCACTCCAACATTCAGACATCATTTACAGATTGCCTGGGGCGCACTCCAACATTCAGACATCATTTACAGATAGCCAGGGGCGCACTCCAACATTCAGACATCATTTACAGATAGCCAGGGGGGCACTCCAACATTCAGACATCATTTACAGATAGCCAGGGGAACACTCCAACATTCAGACATCATTTACAGATAGCCAGGGGCGCACTCCAACATTCAGACATCATTTACAGATAGCCAGGGGCACACTCCAACATTCAGACATCATTTACAGATAGCCAGGGGCGCACTCCAACATTCAGACATCATTTACAGATAGCCAGGGGCGCACTCCAACATTCAGACATCATTTACAGATAGCCAGGGGAACACTCCAACATTCAGACATCATTTACAGATAGCCAGGGGCGCACTCCAACATTCAGACATCATTTACAGATAGCCAGGGGCGCACTCCAACATTCAGACATCATTTACAGATAGCCAGGGGCGCACTCCAACATTCAGACATCATTTACAGATAGCCAGGGCGCACTCCAACATTCAGACATCATTTACAGATCGCCTGGGGCGCACTCCAACATTCAGACATCATTTACAGATAGCCAGGGGCGCACTCCAACATTCAGACATCATTTACAGAGAGCCAGGGGGACACTCCAACATTCAGACATCATTTACAGATAGCCAGGGGCGCACTGCAACACTCAGAAATCATTTACAGATAGCCAGGGGGGCACTCCAACACTCAGAAATCATTTACAGATAGCCAGGGGGGAACTCCAACATTCAGACATCATTTACAGATAGCCAGGGGCGCACTCCAACATTCAGACATCATTTACAGATCGCCTGGGGCGCACTCCAACATTCAGACATCATTTACAGATAACCTGGGGCGCACTCCAACATTCAGACATCATTTACACATCGCCTGGGGCGCACTCCAACATTCAGACATCATTTACAGATCGCCTGGGGCGCACACCAACATTCAGACATCATTTACAGATAGCCAAGGGAACACTCCAACATTCAGACATCATTTACAGATAGCCAGGGGCGCACTCCAACATGCAGACATCATTTACAGAGAGCCAGGGGGGCACTCCAACATTCAGACATCGTTTACAGATAGCCAGGGGAACACTCCAACATTCAGACATCATTTACAGATAGCCAGGGGCGCACTCCAACATTCAGACATCATTTACAGATAGCCAGGGGCGCACTCCAACATTCAGACATCATTTACAGATAGCCAGGGGCGCACTCCAACATTCAAACATCATTTACAGATAGCCAGGGGAACACTCCAACATTCAGACATCATTTACAGATGGCCAGGGGCGCACTCCAACATTCAGACATCATTTACAGATTGCCAGGGGCGCACTCCAACATTCAGACATCATTTACAGATAGCCAGGGGCGCACTCCTACATTCAGACATAATTTACAGATAGCCAGGGGCGCACTCCAACATTCAGACATCATTTACAGATTGCCTGGGGCGCACTCCAACATTCAGACATCATTTACAGATAGCCAGGGGCGCACTCCAACATTCAGACATCATTTACAGATAGCCAGGGGGGCACTCCAACACTCAGAAATCATTTACAGATAGCCAGGGGGGAACTCCAACATTCAGACATCATTTACAGATAGCCAGGGGCGCACTCCAACATTCAGACATCATTTACAGATCGCCTGGGGCGCACTCCAACATTCAGACATCATTTACAGATAACCTGGGGCGCACTCCAACATTCAGACATCATTTACACATCGCCTGGGGCGCACTCCAACATTCAGACATCATTTACAGATCGCCTGGGGCGCACACCAACATTCAGACATCATTTACAGATAGCCAAGGGAACACTCCAACATTCAGACATCATTTACAGATAGCCAGGGGCGCACTCCAACATGCAGACATCATTTACAGAGAGCCAGGGGGGCACTCCAACATTCAGACATCGTTTACAGATAGCCAGGGGAACACTCCAACATTCAGACATCATTTACAGATAGCCAGGGGCGCACTCCAACATTCAGACATCATTTACAGATAGCCAGGGGCGCACTCCAACATTCAGACATCATTTACAGATAGCCAGGGGCGCACTCCAACATTCAAACATCATTTACAGATAGCCAGGGGAACACTCCAACATTCAGACATCATTTACAGATGGCCAGGGGCGCACTCCAACATTCAGACATCATTTACAGATAGCCAGGGGCGCACTCCAACATTCAGACATCATTTACAGATAGCCAGGGGCGCACTCCTACATTCAGACATAATTTACAGATAGCCAGGGGCGCACTCCAACATTCAGACATCATTTACAGATTGCCTGGGGCGCACTCCAACATTCAGACATCATTTACAGATAGCCAGGGGCGCACTCCAACATTCAGACATCATTTACAGATAGCCAGGGGGGCACTCCAACATTCAGACATCATTTACAGATAGCCAGGGGAACACTCCAACATTCAGACATCATTTACAGATAGCCAGGGGCGCACTCCAACATTCAGACATCATTTACAGATAGCCAGGGGCACACTCCAACATTCAGACATCATTTACAGATAGCCAGGGGCGCACTCCAACATTCAGACATCATTTACAGATAGCCAGGGGCGCACTCCAACATTCAGACATCATTTACAGATAGCCAGGGGAACACTCCAACATTCAGACATCATTTACAGATAGCCAGGGGCGCACTCCAACATTCAGACATCATATACAGATAGCCAGGGGCGCACTCCAACATTCAGACATCATTTACAGATAGCCAGGGGCGCACTCCAACATTCAGACATCATTTACAGATAGCCAGGGCGCACTCCAACATTCAGACATCATTTACAGATCGCCTGGGGCGCACTCCAACATTCAGACATCATTTACAGATAGCCAGGGGCGCACTCCAACATTCAGACATCATTTACAGAGAGCCAGGGGGACACTCCAACATTCAGACATCATTTACAGATAGCCAGGGGCGCACTCCAACACTCAGAAATAATTTACAGATAGCCAGGGGGGCACTCCAACACTCAGAAATCATTTACAGATAGCCAGGGGGGAACTCCAACATTCAGACATCATTTACAGATAGCCAGGGGCGCACTCCAACATTCAGACATCATTTACAGATCGCCTGGGGCGCACTCCAACATTCAGACATCATTTACAGATAACCTGGGGCGCACTCCAACATTCAGACATCATTTACACATCGCCTGGGGCGCACTCCAACATTCAGACATCATTTACAGATCGCCTGGGGCGCACACCAACATTCAGACATCATTTACAGATAGCCAGGGGCGCACTCCTACATTCAGACATCATTTACAGATAGCCAGGGGCGCACTCCAACATTCAGACATCATTTACAGATTGCCTGGGGCGCACTCCAACATTCAGACATCATTTACAGATAGCCAGGGGCGCACTCCAACATTCAGACATCATTTACAGATAGCCAGGGGGGCACTCCAACATTCAGACATCATTTACAGATAGCCAGGGGAACACTCCAACATTCAGACATCATTTACAGATAGCCAGGGGCGCACTCCAACATTCAGACATCATTTACAGATAGCCATGGGCACACTCCAACATTCAGACATAATTTACAGATAGCCAGGGGCGCACTCCAACATTCAGACATCATTTACAGATAGCCAGGGGCGCACTCCAACATGCAGACATCATTTACAGAGAGCCAGGGGGGCACTCCAACATTCAGACATCGTTTACAGATAGCCAGGGGAACACTCCAACATTCAGACATCATTTACAGATAGCCAGGGGCGCACTCCAACATTCAGACATCATTTACAGATAGCCAGGGGCGCACTCCAACATTCAGACATCATTTACAGATAGCCAGGGGCGCACTCCAACATTCAAACATCATTTACAGATAGCCAGGGGAACACTCCAACATTCAGACATCATTTACAGATGGCCAGGGGCGCACTCCAACATTCAGACATCATTTACAGATAGCCAGGGGCGCACTCCAACATTCAGACATCATTTACAGATAGCCAGGGGCGCACTCCTACATTCAGACATAATTTACAGATAGCCAGGGGCGCACTCCAACATTCAGACATCATTTACAGATTGCCTGGGGCGCACTCCAACATTCAGACATCATTTACAGATAGCCAGGGGCGCACTCCAACATTCAGACATCATTTACAGATAGCCAGGGGGGCACTCCAACATTCAGACATCATTTACAGATAGCCAGGGGAACACTCCAACATTCAGACATCATTTACAGATAGCCAGGGGCGCACTCCAACATTCAGACATCATTTACAGATAGCCAGGGGCACACTCCAACATTCAGACATCATTTACAGATAGCCAGGGGCGCACTCCAACATTCAGACATCATTTACAGATAGCCAGGGGCGCACTCCAACATTCAGACATCATTTACAGATAGCCAGGGGAACACTCCAACATTCAGACATCATTTACAGATAGCCAGGGGCGCACTCCAACATTCAGACATCATATACAGATAGCCAGGGGCGCACTCCAACATTCAGACATCATTTACAGATAGCCAGGGGCGCACTCCAACATTCAGACATCATTTACAGATAGCCAGGGCGCACTCCAACATTCAGACATCATTTACAGATCGCCTGGGGCGCACTCCAACATTCAGACATCATTTACAGATAGCCAGGGGCGCACTCCAACATTCAGACATCATTTACAGAGAGCCAGGGGGACACTCCAACATTCAGACATCATTTACAGATAGCCAGGGGCGCACTCCAACACTCAGAAATAATTTACAGATAGCCAGGGGGGCACTCCAACACTCAGAAATCATTTACAGATAGCCAGGGGGGAACTCCAACATTCAGACATCATTTACAGATAGCCAGGGGCGCACTCCAACATTCAGACATCATTTACAGATCGCCTGGGGCGCACTCCAACATTCAGACATCATTTACAGATAACCTGGGGCGCACTCCAACATTCAGACATCATTTACACATCGCCTGGGGCGCACTCCAACATTCAGACATCATTTACAGATCGCCTGGGGCGCACACCAACATTCAGACATCATTTACAGATAGCCAGGGGCGCACTCCTACATTCAGACATCATTTACAGATAGCCAGGGGCGCACTCCAACATTCAGACATCATTTACAGATTGCCTGGGGCGCACTCCAACATTCAGACATCATTTACAGATAGCCAGGGGCGCACTCCAACATTCAGACATCATTTACAGATAGCCAGGGGGGCACTCCAACATTCAGACATCATTTACAGATAGCCAGGGGAACACTCCAACATTCAGACATCATTTACAGATAGCCAGGGGCGCACTCCAACATTCAGACATCATTTACAGATAGCCATGGGCACACTCCAACATTCAGACATAATTTACAGATAGCCAGGGGCGCACTCCAACATTCAGACATCATTTACAGATAGCCAGGGGCGCACTCCAACATTCAGACATCATTTACAGATAGCCAGGGGAACACTCCAACATTCAGACATCATTTACAGATAGCCAGGGGCGCACTCCAACATTCAGACATCATATACAGATAGCCAGGGGCGCACTCCAACATTCAGACATCATTTACAGATAGCCAGGGGCGCACTCCAACATTCAGACATCATTTACAGATAGCCAGGGCGCACTCCAACATTCAGACATCATTTACAGATCGCCTGGGGCGCACTCCAACATTCAGACATCATTTACAGATAGCCAGGGGCGCACTCCAACATTCAGACATCATTTACAGAGAGCCAGGGGGACACTCCAACATTCAGACATCATTTACAGATAGCCAGGGGCGCACTCCAACACTCAGAAATAATTTACAGATAGCCAGGGGGGCACTCCAACACTCAGAAATCATTTACAGATAGCCAGGGGGGAACTCCAACATTCAGACATCATTTACAGATAGCCAGGGGCGCACTCCAACATTCAGACATCATTTACAGATCGCCTGGGGCGCACTCCAACATTCAGACATCATTTACAGATAACCTGGGGCGCACTCCAACATTCAGACATCATTTACACATCGCCTGGGGCGCACTCCAACATTCAGACATCATTTACAGATCGCCTGGGGCGCACACCAACATTCAGACATCATTTACAGATTGCCTGGGGCGCACTCCAACATCCAGACATCATTTACAGATAGCCAGGGGCGCACTCCAACATTCAGACATCATTTACAGATAGCCAGGGGGGCACTCCAACATTCAGACATCATTTACAGATAGCCAGGGGAACACTCCAACATTCAGACATCATTTACAGATAGCCAGGGGCGCACTCCAACATTCAGACATCATTTACAGATAGCCATGGGCACACTCCAACATTCAGACATAATTTACAGATAGCCAGGGGCGCACTCCAACATTCAGACATCATTTACAGATAGCCAGGGGCGCACTCCAACATTCAGACATCATTTACAGATAGCCAGGGGAACACTCCAACATTCAGACATCATTTACAGATCGCCTGGGGCGCACTCCAACATTCAGACATCATTTACAGATAACCTGGGGCGCACTCCAACATTCAGACATCATTTACACATCGCCTGGGGCGCACTCCAACATTCAGACATCATTTACAGATTGCCTGGGGCGCACACCAACATTCAGACATCATTTACAGATAGCCAGGGGCGCACTCCTACATTCAGACATCATTTACAGATAGCCAGGGGCGCACTCCAACATTCAGACATCATTTACAGATTGCCTGGGGCGCACTCCAACATTCAGACATCATTTACAGATAGCCAGGGGCGCACTCCAACATTCAGACATCATTTACAGATAGCCAGGGGGGCACTCCAACATTCAGACATCATTTACAGATAGCCAGGGGAACACTCCAACATTCAGACATCATTTACAGATAGCCAGGGGCGCACTCCAACATTCAGACATCATTTACAGATAGCCATGGGCACACTCCAGCATTCAGACATAATTTACAGATAGCCAGGGGCGCACTCCAACATTCAGACATCATTTACAGATAGCCAGGGGCGCACTCCAACATTCAGACATCATTTACAGATAGCCAGGGGAACACTCCAAAATTCAGACATCATTTACAGATAGCCAGGGGCGCACTCCAACATTCAGACATCATTTACAGATAGCCAGGGGCGCACTCCAACATTCAGACATAATTTACAGATAGCCAGGGGCGCACTCCAACATTCAGACATCATTTACAGATAGCCAGGGGCGCACTCCAACATTCAGACATCATTTACAGATAGCCAGGGGGGCACTCCAACATTCAGACATCATTTACAGATAGCCAGGGGAACACTCCAACATTCAGACATCATTTACAGATAGCCAGGGGCGCACTCCAACATTCAGACATCATTTACAGATAGCCAGGGGCACACTCCAACATTCAGACATCATTTACAGATAGCCAGGGGCGCACTCCAACATTCAGACATCATTTACAGATAGCCAGGGGCGCACTCCAACATTCAGACATCATTTACAGATAGCCAGGGGAACACTCCAACATTCAGACATCATTTACAGATAGCCAGGGGCGCACTCCAACATTCAGACATCATTTACAGATAGCCAGGGGCGCACTCCAACATTCAGACATCATTTACAGATAGCCAGGGGCGCACTCCAACATTCAGACATCATTTACAGATAGCCAGGGCGCACTCCAACATTCAGACATCATTTACAGATCGCCTGGGGCGCACTCCAACATTCAGACATCATTTACAGATAGCCAGGGGCGCACTCCAACATTCAGACATCATTTACAGAGAGCCAGGGGGGCACTCCAACATTCAGACATCATTTACAGATAGCCAGGGGAACACTCCAACATTCAGACATCATTTACAGATAGCCAGGGGCGCACTCCAACATTCAGACATCATTTACAGAGAGCCAGGGGGGCACTCCAACATTCAGACATCGTTTACAGATAGCCAGGGGAACACTCCAACATTCAGACATCATTTACAGATAGCCAGGGGCGCACTCCAACATTCAGACATCATTTACAGATAGCCAGGGGCGCACTCCAACATTCAGACATCATTTACAGATAGCCAGGGGCGCACTCCAACATTCAGACATCATTTACAGATAGCCTGGGGCACACTCCAACATTCAGACATCATTTACAGATCGCCTGGGGCACACTCCAACATTCAGACATCATTTACAAACGAAGCATGTGTTTAGTGAGTCCTCCAGATCAGAGACAGTAGGGATGACCAGGGATGTTCTCTGTTTAGTGAGCCCTCCAGATCAGAGGCTGTAGGGATGACCAGGGATGTTCTCTGTTTGGTGAGTCCTCCAGATCAGAGGCAGTCGGGATGACCAGGGATGTTCTCTGTTTAGTGAGTCCTCCAGATCAGAGGCAGTCGGGATGACCAGGGATGTTCTCTGTTTAGTGAGCCCACCAGATCAGAGGCAGTAGGGATGACCAGGGATGTTCTCTGTTTAGTGAGTCCTCCAGATCAGAGACAGTAGGGATGACCAGGGATGTTCTCTGTTTAGTGAGTCCTCCAGATCAGAGACAGTAGGGATGACCAGGGATGTTCTCTGTTTAGTGAGTCCGCCAGATCAGAGACAGTAGGGATGACCAGGGATGTTCTCTGTTTAGTGAGTCCTCCAGATCAGAGACAGTAGGGATGACCAGGGATGTTCTCTGTTTAGTGAGTCCTCCAGATCAGAGGCAGTAGGGATGACCAGGGATGTTCTCTGTTTAGTGAGTCCTCCAGATCAGAGACAGTAGGGATGACCAGGGATGTTCTCTGTTTAGTGAGTCCTCCAGATCAGAGGCAGTCGGGATGACCAGGGATGTTCTCTGTTTAGTGAGTCCGTCAGATCAGAGGCAGTAGGGATGACCAGGGATGTTCTCTGTTTAGTGAGTCCTCCAGATCAGAGGCAGTAGGGATGACCAGGGATGTTCTCTGTTTAGAGAGTCCTCCAGATCAGAGGCAGTAGGGATGACCAGGGATGTTCTCTGTTTAGTGAGTCCTCCAGATCAGAGGCAGTAGGGATGACCAGGGATGTTCTCTGTTTAGTGAGCCCTCCAGATCAGAGGCAGTAGGGATGACCAGGGATGTTCTCTGTTTAGTGAGTCCTCCAGATCAGAGGCAGTAGGGATGACCAGGGATGTTCTCTGTTTAGAGAGTCCTCCAGATCAGAGGCAGTAGGCATGACCAGGGATGTTCTCTGTTTAGTGAGTCCTCCAGATCAGAGGCAGTAGGGATGACCAGGGATGTTCTCTGTTTAGTGAGTCCTCCAGATCAGAGACAGTAGGGATGACCAGGGATGTTCTCTTGATAAGTGAGTGAATTTTACAATTTTCCTGTCCTGCTAAGTATTCAAAATGTGACGTGTACTTTTGCTTGTCCGGGAAAATGTATGGAGTAAAAAGTACGTTCTTTTCTTTTGGAATTTTGTAAAAGCAGGTAGACTTAAAGCAGGTAGGCCTAAAGCAGGTAGGCCTAAAGCAGGTAGATTTAAAGCAGGTAGATTTAAAGCAGGTAGATTTAAAGCAGGTAGACTTAAAGCAGGTAGATTTAAAGCAGGTAGATTTAAAGCAGGTAGACTTAAAGCAGGTAGACTTAAAGCAGGTAGACTTAAAGCAGGTAGGCCTAAAGCAGGTAGGTCTAAAGCAGGTAGATTTAAAGCAGGTAGACTTAAAGCAGGTAGATTTAAAGCAGGTAGACTTAAAGCAGGTAGATTTAAAGCAGGTAGACCTAAAGCAGGTAGATTTAAAGCAGGTAGACTTAAAGCAGGTAGACTTAAAGCAGGTAGACTTAAAGCAGGTAGGCCTAAAGCAGGTAGGCCTAAAGCAGGTAGATTTAAAGCAGGTAGACCTAAAGCAGGTAGACCTAAAACAGGTAGACTTAAAGCAGGTAGACTTAAAGCAGGTAGACTTAAAGCAGGTAGACTTAAAGCAGGTAGGCCTAAAGCAGGTAGGCCTAAAGCAGGTAGATTTAAAGCAGGTAGACCTAAAGCAGGTAGACCGAAAGCAGGTAAACCTAAAGCAGGTAGACCTAAAGCAGGTAGCCCTAAAGCAGGTAGCCCTAAAGCAGGTAGATTTAAAGCAGGTAGACCTAAAGCAGGTAGACCGAAAGCAGGTAAACCTAAAGCAGGTAGACCTAAAGCAGGTAGGCCTAAAGCAGGTAGCCCTAAAGCAGGTAGATTTAAAGCAGGTAGGCCTAAAGCAGGTAGGCCTAAAGCAGGTAGATTTAAAGCAGGTAGATTTAAAGCAGGTAGACTTAAAGCAGGTAGATTTAAAGCAGGTAGATTTAAAGCAGGTAGACTTAAAGCAGGTAGACTTAAAGCAGGTAGACTTAAAGCAGGTAGACTTAAAGCAGGTAGGCCTAAAGCAGGTAGGTCTAAAGCAGGTAGATTTAAAGCAGGTAGACTTAAAGCAGGTAGATTTAAAGCAGGTAGACTTAAAGCAGGTAGATTTAAAGCAGGTAGACCTAAAGCAGGTAGATTTAAAGCAGGTAGACTTAAAGCAGGTAGACTTAAAGCAGGTAGACTTAAAGCAGGTAGGCCTAAAGCAGGTAGGCCTAAAGCAGGTAGATTTAAAGCAGGTAGACCTAAAGCAGGTAGACCTAAAACAGGTAGACTTAAAGCAGGTAGACTTAAAGCAGGTAGACTTAAAGCAGGTAGGCCTAAAGCAGGTAGGCCTAAAGCAGGTAGATTTAAAGCAGGTAGACCTAAAGCAGGTAGACCTAAAGCAGGTAGACCGAAAGCAGGTAAACCTAAAGCAGGTAGACCTAAAGCACGTAGCCCTAAAGCAGGTAGCCCTAAAGCAGGTAGATTTAAAGCAGGTAGACCTAAAGCAGGTAGCCCTAAAGCAGGTAGCCCTAAAGCAGGTAGTTTTAAAGCAGGTAGACCTAAAGCAGGTAGACTTAAAGCAGGTAGATTTAAAGCAGGTAGACCTAAAGCAGGTAGATTTAAAGCAGGTAGACTTAAAGCAGGTAGACTTAAAGCAGGTAGACTTAAAGCAGGTAGGCCTAAAGCAGGTAGGCCTAAAGCAGGTAGACTTAAAGCAGGTAGACTTAAAGCAGGTAGACTTAAAGCAGGTAGGCCTAAAGCAGGTAGATTTAAAGCAGGTAGACCTAAAGCAGGTAGACCTAAAACATGTAGACCTAAAGCAGGTAGACCTAAAGCAGGTAAACCTAAAGCAGGTAGCCCTGAAGCAGGTAGACCTAAAGCAGGTAGACCTAAAGCAGGTAGACCTAAAGCAGGTAGACCTATCGGTAACTAAAAAGTTGGAGCCAGTTGTTTGTTTACTGTGTTAAATGCCAGGTTGAGTGTATAGTTTCAGCATAAACAATGCATGACGTAGGATTTATGGAACTTTGTGTAAGTATATATGGTAGGCTACAACAAAGCATAGACACACACACACACACACACACACACACACACACACACACAGACTCCCTGAGCGTTGATTATTGATCATGCAGATAGGAGAACAGAGAAGGCCGTAGAGAAGACACATTTGGACATTGCATATCATTTAACAGTTCAATTTCAAGTCACACTGTTCATAGAAATCATTTATTTTAATTTACCGGAATCTCACAATGATTTGTCTCTGGAAAAGCAAGCGTGGATTCGGGCGGGAAATCCTGGTAAAACCTCGGAAACCTGGTTCCCGCCATTAAAGGGAATCAGAGAGGTGTAGGGGGGGGGCTGTTATAATCAACCCCCTCTGAATCAGAGAGGTGCAGGGAGGGCTGTTATAATCAACCCCCTCTGAATCAGAGAGGTGCAGGGAGGGGGGGGGGGGCTGTTATAATCAACCCCCTCTGAATCAGAGAGGTGCAGGGAGGGGGGGCTGTTATAATCAACCCCCTCTGAATCAGAGAGGTGCAGGGAGGGCTGTTATAATCAACCCCCTCTGAATCAGAGAAGTGTAGGGGGGGGGGGGGGGGGCGTTATAATCAACCCCCTCTGAATCAGAGAGGTGCAGGGAGGGCTGTTATAATCAACCCCCTCTGAATCAGAGAAGTGTAGGGGGGGGGGGGGGCGTTATAATCAACCCCCTCTGAATCAGAGAGGTGCAGGGAGGGCTGTTATAATCAACCCCCTCTGAATCAGAGAAGTGCAGGGAGGGCTGTTATAATCAACCCCCTCTGAATCAGAGAGGTGCAGGGAGGGCTGTTATAATCAACCCCCTCTGAATCAGAGAAGTGCAGGGAAGGCTGTTATAGTCAACCCCCTCTGAATCAGAGAGGTGCAGGGAGGGCTGTTATAATCAACCCCCTCTGAATCAGAGAAGTGCAGGGAGGGCTGTTATAATCAACCCCCTCTGAATCAGAGAAGTGTGGGGGGGGGGGGCTGTTATAATCAACCCCCTCTGAATCAGAGAGGTGCAGGGAGGGCTGTTATAATCAACACCCTCTGAATCAGAGAGGTGCAGGGAGGGCTGTTATAATCAACCCCCTCTGAATCAGAGAGGTGCAGGGGGAGGGGGGGGTGTTATAATCAACCCCCTCTGAATCAAAGAGGTGCAGGGAGGGCTGTTATAATCAACCCCCTCTGAATCAGAGAGGTGCAGGGGGGGGGGCTGTTATAATCAACCCCCTCTGAATCAGAGAGGTGCAGGGGGGGGGGGGGGGGGGCTGTTATAATCAACCCCCTCTGAATCAGAGAGGTGCAGGGAGGGCTGTTATAATCAACACCCTCTGAATCAGAGAGGTGCAGGGAGGGCTGTTATAATCAACACCCTCTGAATCAGAGAGGTGCAGGGGGGGGATGTTATAATAAACCCCCTCTGAATCAGAGAGGTGCAGGGAGGGCTGTTATAATCAACCCCCTCTGAATCAGAGAGGTGCAGGGGGGGGGCTGTTATAATCAACCCCCTCTGAATCAGAGAGGTGCAGGGGGGGCTGTTTTAATCAACCCCCTCTGAATCAGAGAGGTGCAGGGGGGGGGGCTGTTATAATCAACCCCCTCTGAATCAGAGAGGTGCAGGGAGGGCTGTTATAATCAACCCCCTCTGAATCAGAGAGGTGCAGGTGGGGCTGTTATAATCAACCCCCTCTGAATCAGAGAGGTGCAGGGGGGGGGGGGGGCTGTTATAATCAACCCCCTCTGAATCATAAACTATAATACAGTGAGCTAGCAGCTTCTCTAAACAAAGTCTCTAAAAGCATAACTTTGTATGTATGTCATGCCTTGCTTTGTAGATGTAACAGTAGGATAGTCAGTCCAGTAATATCAGAGAAACAGAACCATACTGCCAACAAAGGAGTGGCCATAGGGCAGTTTCAGGTCAGATGCCAGATTTAACCTTTATTTAACAAGAGAAGTCCGATAAGAACAAATTCTTATTTACAATGACGGCCTACCAGATGGGCTGGTCCATCTCCAGCCCAGTGGGCCTGTCTAAATTGTTGTTGTTGTTTTTTTGTGTTGCAAAATAATCCGTATTTGGTTAATAATGGAGGCTTCTGAGAAGGCCTCTGTTTCCAGTGCCTACCTGTCGAGAAGAGGTAGCATATAAACACCACCAACTAAAATGCTGCATCATTAAAAGAGAAAGGAATGTTTATGCTAGATTCTAGAACCTGAAATGTTCCTATAATGGGGTCAGACTGTCATAATAGACTGTCATAATGCTGTCATGGTTACCAGAGCTATTCTGTTCTAAGAATACAGTGGCTATTCTAAGACGAATCACAATAACGTGTCTAACAATCTTACTTTACCAGGAAGAATTGGTAGCTAGAAAACACACTGTACCAAATAAAACCTGTTTATTTTTCTGTAATAACAGAAGGATAATAATATTCCACAGTATATTATAATTGGTGAAACGTCAACAAGTAAGTGGTCTACCTGGGCTCACTAAGTGGAAAAGAATCAATGGAACATTCTGAACAGAACCCTCAAGCTTCACTCCCTAGAAAGTCTAGAGTGCCCAGCTACCGCTCATCTGCCTGGAGTATACAGACTTCACAGAGGTCTAACAACCATCATTTTCAGAAAGTCAGAAAACAAACGCGGGTGAAAGTTTTCGTTGGTGATTGCAGTTCCACTCAACAGATCAGTGGTGCACAGCAAATGAGCTACGACCAAAACATCCAAAATAGCACTTACACTCCACAGAAATCAACACACGGTGGGCTTTTGTATTGTCATATTTCCCTCCAGATCTTGGCAAGATGCTAACTTAGCTAACCCACGTTAAGACTGTTAAGTTTCTCTCCTCATCTCCAATATCTCTGCGGTTCCTCTGGGTCTAAGCATTGTGAGATTATACATCTTATTGAATCGGCTGGCCCTAGGATACTTGTTAGCGAGTAGCGAGCTAGCATGGACCGCAGCCAGATGACGTGGCTAGGGGAATCAGAGAAATCATCTGGGTCTCACAACCACACATAAAGGCCATCTGCAGCGTTACACCACAGATATATAGGAGGCAAAGAACTTGCGATATTCTGCTAACTAAACTCACACAAGCTTATGTACATAGCGTGTGTGTGTGTGTGTGTTTTGTGTGTGAGTCGTGTTAAGAGAAAGTGATAAACAGCGACGGGCATCGTATCGCTCAGCTTCTCCTCTCCTCTGACTCTTTTCAGTTCCAACTGTCACCATCACAGGGGGAATCATTTCTCTCTCTAACTTTCAAACTGTTAATTTACCCAAAGCCTAGTGCTATTTATTAAACACACGCACGCACGCACGGACGCGCGCGCACACAAGCACGCACACACACACACACACACACACACACACACACACACACACACACACACACACACACACACACACACACACACACACACACACACACACACACACACACACACCACCTCTTAATGCTATGTATCACCATCTCCCCGGCCATCTCCCCAACCCACCACTCCTGGCCTGGAGACAACCAATCAAGATTGATCCCTTTGGCCTGGAGACAACCAATCAAGATTGATCCCTTTGGCCTGGAGACAACCAATCAAGATGGATCCCTTTGGCCTGGAGACAACCAATCAAGATCCCTTTGGCCTGGAGACAACCAATCAAGATGGATCCCTTTGGCCTGGAGACAACCAATCAAGATGGATCCCTTTGGGCTGGAGACAACCAATCAAGGTGGATCCCTTTGGGCTGGAGACAACCAATCAAGATGGATCCATTTGGGCTGGAGACAACCAATCAAGATGGATCCCTTTGGGCTGGAGACAACCAATCAAGATGGATCCTTTTGGCCTGGAGACAACCAATCAAGATGGATCCATCTAACAGGAAGTTACCCCAATTGAAATGTTTTGTTGTCTGAGTGAGGGGACATGTTATAAATTAAGAGGACTCTATGTCTATAGAAAGATGAGAGATGTTGAGGATTATAATAAATACAGTGTTGATGTCATCAAGCCAACCACGTGTGAGTCCAAATGCACTTCACATTTCCAAATCATAAAACTAATGTCATACAGTGTCAGCCTATGTTTGTTTAATGTGATAGAAATTAGCTGCGTGCACTCAGAACTCCCTTCTACGTCCACAGACATTACAATGTGTTTATCTGAATTGCTTTGTGAAAACCTAACACTGTAAGATCATCATTTTTTATGACTTAGCTAGTCATGTTTACAAAAGAACCAGCTTTTCAAATCATGCACACCTGACCCAGATTGTGATTTATAATGGACCGAAAACAACTACAGCGCCGGAGAGGATGGTTGCCGTTTTACGGACTCCTCATCAACTGTGCTATTTTGTGTTTCTTCGCATTTAAAAAAAACAAACAAATGTTCTATATAATGTTTCTGCTACCGTGTCTTATGAACAAAAATTGCTTCTGTTTCACGACTTCCGCCGAAGTTGGCTCCCCTGCCTGTTCGGGGCCGTGCTCGTGCGGTCGTCGTCACCGTCCTACTAGCCGCTACCGATCCCTTTTTCGTTTGTCTGTTGGTTTTGTCTTATTAGTTTCACCTGTGTGTATTTTAGTTTAATTAGCTTCCCTATATGTAGTAGGTTGACCAGCCCTTGTTTTGTGCTGGTGTGTTTTTTGTTACTCTGTTGGATTGTGGTTTTCATGCCTGTATTCTCCGGACTGTTTGGTCCTGTGTTTGGGCTGGTCAAGTCTATGCTGGCGTGACCGTTTTTTGCCGGAGAATAAATTACGATTTACCGAACCCTGCTCTCTGCGCCTGATTCCAACCCACCACTCCTAGTAGGCTGTGACATTCTGGTCATCAGAACAGCGATTGATTCCAACCCACCACTCCTAGTAGGCTGTGACATTCTGGACATCAGAACAGCGATTGATTCCAACCCACCACTCCTAGTAGGCTGTGACATTCTGGACATCAGAACAGCGATTGATTCCAACCCACCACTCCTAGTAGGCTGTGACATTCTGGTCATCAGAACAGCGATTGATTCCAACCCACCACTCCTAGTAGGCTGTGACATTCTGGACATCAGAACAGCGATTGATTCCAACCCACCACTCCTAGTAGGCTGTGACATTCTGGATATCAGAACAGCGATTGATTCCAACCCACCACTCCTAGTAGGCTGTGACATTCTGGACATCAGAACAGCTCACCTCGAACTGGACAAAGATGTTTTCTTTAATGAGTCCGACGAAGGATATACTGCTTCTCCGAGACCAGGCCCAAATCCCCGTCATTCGCGTGAAAAAAAGATGGAAATACAGGGGGCGGAGATCGGGGTGCCTCGTGAGAATTGGCGAGTGGATAACCCGCCTCTACCGTTCTATTGGCCGACGTGTAATCAATGTCAAATAAACAGGATGAGCTCCGTTCCAGACTATCCTACCAACGGGACATTAACCTCTCTAGGGTAGGGGGCAGCCTTCGGAATTTTGGATGAAAAGCATGCCCAAATTAAATGGCCTGGTACTTAGGGCCAGAAGATATGATATGCATATAACTGGTAGATTTGGATGGAAAACACTCTAAAGTTTCCAAAACTGTTAAAATGGTGTCTGTGAGTATAACAGAACTGATTTAGCAGGTCAAAAACCTGAGAAAAATCCATTCAGGAAGTAGTTTTTTGGGTGTTTTGTAGTTTTCTATTCAGTGCCATTACATTGCCGTTTCCATTGACTTAGGACTCCATTTGCAGTTCCTATGTGTTCCACTAGATGTCAACAGTCTTTAGAAATCGTTTCAGGCTTGTATTCTTATAAATGAGGGAGTAAGACCAGTCTGAACGAGTGGACCCTAACATGACGCAGAGTTTTTTCAGGCGCATGTGCATTTCTTGTTTACCTTTTATATTGACGACGTTATTGTCCGGTTGAAATATTATAGATCATTTAGGCTAAAAAACAACCTGAGGATTGAATATAAACATTGTTTGACATGTTTCTATGAACTTTACAGATACAATTTGGATTTTTTTGTCTGATTGTTTTGACTGAGTTTGAGCCTGTGGATTACTGAAGAAAACGGACTAACAAAACTGAGGTTTTTGGATATAAAGAGACTTCATTGAAAAAAAGGAACATTTGAGTAAATGAATGTCTTCTGATTGCCACCATATGAAGATCATCAAAGGTAAGGGATTAATTGTATCTCTATTTGTGAGTTTTGTAACGCTTCTGCTTGGCTGGTAACTGATTGTAATAATTTGTCAACTGGGCTATGTTCTGGGCTAGGTATGTTCTGGGCTAGGTATGCTTTCGCCGAAAAGCATTTTACAAATATGACATTGTGGTTGGTTTAACAAGAAGTTAATCTTTAAACCTATGTTTTCTGAATTTTTATAATGAGCATTTCTGTAATTGAATTTGGCGCTCTGCAACCTCACTGGATGTTGGCTAGATGGAACGCTAGCGAGAGGTTATAAACTGTAATATCTTATGTTTCACAGAGTCGTGACTGAACGACGACGCGTTAGCTGGGTATCCATGAATCAGCAGGACGGAACAGCTACCTCTGGTAAAACGAGGGGTACTTTAAGGAGGTCTTGAGGTATTGTTCGCCTGAGGTAGTGTACCTCATGATAAGCTGTAGACCACACTATTTACCAAGAGAGTTTTCATATATATTCTTCGTAGCTGTCTAGTTACCACCACAGACCGATGCTGGCACTAAGACAGCACTCAATGAGCTGTATAGGGTCATAAGCAAACAAGAAAATGCTCACCCAGAAGTGGCGCTCCGAAGACATTAATGCAGGCAAACTTAAATCAGTTTTACAATATTTTTACCAGCATGTCACATATGCAACTAGAGGAAAAAAAATACTCTAGATCACCATTACTCCACACACAGAGATGCATTCAAAGCTCTCCCTGTCACGGTCGTCCTCTTCTTCATCTGAAGAGGAGAGGCGAGAAGGATCGGAGGACCAAAATGCGGCGTGGTATGTGTTCATCATGAATATTTAATAAAAGAAAACACTGAACACTGCATACAAAACAATAAACAAATAAAGACCGTGAAGCTACAAATTAGACCTGTGCTGAACACAAGCCACTGACATAGACAATCACCCACCAACAAACAGTGAAACCCAGGCTACCTAAGTATGATTCTCAATCAGAGACAACTAATGACACCTGCCTCTGATTGAGAACCATACTAGGCCAAAACATAGAAATACCAAAATCATAGAAAAACAAACAGACTGCCCACCCCAACTCACGCCCTGACCATACTAAATAGTGATAAAAACAACAGAAATAAAGGTCAGAACGTGACACTCCCCCGCCCTCCATTTGGCAAATCTGACCATAATTCTATCCTCCTGAATCCTGCTTACAAGCAAAAACTAAAGCAGGAAGTACCAGTGACTCGCTCAATACGGAAGTGGTCAGATGACGTGGTTGCTACGCTACAGGACTGTTTTGCTAGCACAGACTGGAATATGTTCTGGGATTCATCCAATGGGATTGAGGAGTTTACCACCTCAGTCACCGGATTCATCAATAAGTGCATCGATGACATTGTCCCCACAGTGACCGTACGTACATATCCCAACCAGAAGCAATGGATTACATGCAACAACCACACAGAGCTAAAGGTTAGAGCTGCCACTTTTCAAGGAGCGGAACACTAATCGGGACGCTTGTAAGAAATCCCGCTATGCCCTCCGACGAACCATCAAACAAGCAAAAGCGTCAATACAGGACTAAGATCGAATCACACTACACCGGCTCTGATGCTCGTCGGATGTGACCTACAAAGGGAAACCCCTGAGGGAAAAAAATTACCTTATAGTTGAAAAGACTCTTCTTTGAGTCATGAAAGTGCATTGAAATTGTACAGACTTTGGAGAGGTGTGTGTGTGGCCACTTGGAAACACCAGTTAGTCCTCTAACTCAAAGCTTTGTCATTTTTTGGTCTTATGTTGCACCTACCCCACATTTTCCAGGAATGGTCATGTTATTGAATGTGTGAATGAGTATTTTCAGATTTTGTTATCAACAAATGCGGCGAAAAGTACAATAAGTGTAAAATTCACAAAAAAATCAAGTGTAATGTTTGGATTCAGTCTTGTGTCAGATGAACTGTTGTCTCCACACCTTCTGGTCTAATCTTTACCCCATTATCTCCAAACTGTTCCCTTTCAATTGCTCCAAAGGTTATGCATATGCTTCTCATAGTTATTCTCGAAGAAACATTTCAATGTAGCCCTGTCTGTATAGGCCAATTCCCACCAGTGTAAAGGGTTAAAGAACTTGTCACACTGCGAAGGCATCCATCTGCACAATGTTGGCTTCAATCAATAGAGTAATGGCTTCCAATGAGGAGGAGTGAGGAACATTAGTCTCTCTCTCGCTCTCTCTCTCTTTCTGTTCATCTCTCTCTCTCTCCCCCTCTCTCTCTTTCTGTTTATCTCTCTCTCTCTTTCTGTTTATCTCTCTCTCTCTCTCCCCCTCTCTCTCTTTCTGTTTATCTCTCTCTCTCTTTCTGTTTCTCTCTCTCTCTCCCCCCTCTCTCTCTTTCTGTTTATCTCTCTCTCTCCCCCTCTCTCTCTTTCTGTTTCTCTCTCTCTCTTTCTGTTTATCTCTCTCTCTCCCCCTCTCTCTTTCTGTTTATCTCTCTCTCTTTCTGTTTCTCTCTTTCTGTTTATCTCTCTCTCTTTCTGTTTCTCTCTCTCTCTCCCCCCCTCTCTCTTTCTGTTTATCTCTCTCTCTCTCCCCCTCTCTCTCTTTCTGTTTATCTCTCTCTCTCCCCCATCTCTCTCTTTCTGTTTATCTCTCTCTCTCCCCCTCTCTCTCTCCCCCTCTCTCTCTTTCTGTTTATCTCTCTCTCTTTATGTTTATCTCTCTCTCTCCACCTCCTCTGTTTCTTTCCGTTTCTCTCTCTCCCCCTCTCTCTCTCTCTGTTGCTCTCTCTTTCTCTCTCCCTCTCCCCCTCATTCTTTCTCTCTCGTCTCTCCCCCTTCTTTCTCTGTCTCTGTATCTCTCTCTACCCCCCTCTCTCTCTCTCTCTGTTGCTCTCTCTCCCCTCTCTCTCATTTCAATTCAATTCAAGGGGCTTTATTGGCATGGGAAACGTATGTTTACATTGCCAAAGTAAGTGAAGTAGATAATAAACAAACGTGAAATAAACAATAATAAATGAACAGTAAACATTACACTCACAAAGTTCCAAAAGAATAAAGACATTACAAATGTCATTATGTATATACGTATATAGTGTTGTAACGATGTGCAAATAGTTAAAGTAAAGGGAAAATAAAAATAAATAAATATGGGTTGTATTTACAATGGTCTTTGTTCTTCACTGGTTGCTCTTTTCTCATGGCAACAGGTCACACATCTTGCTGCTGTGATGTCACACTGGTATTTCACCCAGTTGATATGGGAGGTTATCAAGATCGGGTTTGTTTTCAAATTCTTTGTGGATCTGTGTAATCTGAGGGAAATATGTCTCTCTAATATATTCATCCCATTGGGCAGGAGGTTAGGAAGTGCAGCTCAGTTCCTACCTCATTTTGTGGGCAGTGAGCACATAGCCTGTCTTCTCTTGAGAGCCATGTCTGCCTACGGCGGCCTTTCTCAATGGCAAGGTTATGCTCACTGAGTCTGTACATAGTCAATGCTTTCCTTAAGTTTGGGTCAGTCACAGTGGTCAGGTATTCTGCCACTGTGTACTCTCTGTTTCGGGCCAAATAGCATTCTAGTTTGCTCTGTTTTTTTGTTAATTCTTTCCAATGTGTCAAGTAATTATATTTTTGTTTTCTCATATTTTGGTCGAGTCTAATTGTGTCGCTGTCCTGTTTATTTTTTTATTTATTTTACCTTTATTTAACCAGGCAAGTCAGTTAAGAACAAATTCTTATTTTCAATGACGGCCTGGGAACAGTGGGTTAACTGCCTGTTCAGGGACAGAACGACAGATTTGTACCTTGTCAGCTCGGGGGTTTGAACTCGCAACCTTCCGGTTACTAGTCCAACGCTCTAACCACTAGGCTACCCTGCCGCCCTGTGGCTCTGTGGGGTGTGTTTGTGTTTGTGAACAGAGCCCCAGGACCAGCTTACTTAGGGGACTCTTCACCAGGTGTATTTCTCTGTAGGTGATGGCTTTGTTATGGATGGTTTGGGAATCGCTTCCTGTTAAGTGGTTGTAGAACTTAACAGCTTTTTTCTGGATTTTGATAATTAGTTGGTATTGGCCTAATTCTGCTCTGCATGCATTATTTGGTGTTTTACGTTGTACACAGAGGACATTTTTGCAAAATTCTGCATGCTTGCCTCCTTCCCCCTCTCTGCCACTCTCTCCCTCTCTCCCTCCCCCTCCATCCTCTCCCTCCCCCTATCGCTCTCTCTGTACCCCGAAACAGTAGTACCTCCCTGGGAGAGAGGCAGCAGGGAGTCACCCTGGCCTGGTTCATCTATCTAGCAGCATGATTGGTATTGACAGGCCTGGGACTGACAGAACCATTGTATTGGCACTGTCCTTGTCTCTATAGACTGTTGTCTTTTCTCTGTCCTGTAGAGGAATGTCCTCTTCCCTATAGACTGGTGTCTTTTCTCTGTCCTGTAGAGGAATGTCCTCTTCCCTATAGACTGTTGTCTTTTCTCTGTCCTGCAGGGCAATGTCCTCTTCCCTATAGACTGGTGTCTTTTCTCTGTCCTGTAGGGGAATGTCCTCTTCCCTATAGACTGGTGTCTTTTCTCTGTCCTGTAGGGGAATGTCCTCGTCTCTATAGACTGGTGTCTTTTCTCTGTCCTGTAGGGGAATGTCCTCGTCTCTATAGACTGGTGTCTTTTCTCTGTCCTGTAGAGGAATGTCCTCGTCTCTATAAACTGTTGTCTTTTCTCTGTCCTGTAGAGGAATGTCCTCGTCTCTATAGACTGTTGTCTTTTCTCTGTCCTGTAGAGGAATGTCCTCGTCTCTATAGATTGTTTTCTTTTCTCTGTCGTGTAGGAGAATGTCCTCTTCCCTATAGGCTGTTGTCTTTTCTCTGTCGTATATGTCCTCTTTTAGATTATTGCTGTCAAATAAAACCTAAAAACACCAAGCTGGTTAATTTTGTCTCCATCTCAGGTGGTATGGTTAAATTAACACCGACTGTGAACCAAGCTGTGCTCTGTTTAAATAAACCACCAGTTATGTGATGAAATGCAGAGCGGGACAAAAAATACCTTTGTCTTTGGAATGAAATGCCGTATGTGACAGTGCTGTGAGCACATTGCTAGATGGAAAAACATGAAATGAGTCCACACTATGAAGATGTGATAATGGATCCACACTATATTAGATGTGATAATGGATCCACACTATGACAGATGTGATAATGGATCCACACTATATTAGATGTGATTATGGATCCACACTATATTAGATGTGATAATGGATCCACACTATGACAGATGTGATAATAGATCCACACTAAATTAGATGTGAAAATGGATCCACACTATGACAGATGTGATAATAGATCCACACTATATTAGATGTGATAATGGATCCAAACTATGACAGATGTGATAATGGATCCACACTATGACAGATGTGATAATGGATGCACACTATGACAGATGTGATAATGGATCCAAACTATGACAGATGTAATAATGGATCCACACTATGACAGATGTGATAATGGATCCACACTATGACAGATGTGATAATGGATCCACACTATGACAGATGTGATAATGGATCCACACTATATTAGATGTGACAATGGATCCACACTATATTAGATGTGATAATGGATCCACACTATATTAGATGTGACAATGGATCCACACTATATTAGATGTGATAATGGATCCACACTATGACAGATGTGATAATGGATCCACACTATGACAGATGTGATAATGGATCCACACTATATTAGATGTGATAATGGATCCACACTATGACAGATGTGATAATGGATCCACACTATATTAGATGGGATAATGGATCCACACTATGACAGATGTGATAATGGATCCACACTATGACAGATGTGATAATGGATCCACACTATATTAGATGTGATAATGGATCCACACTATGACATATGTGATAATGGATACACACTATATTAGATGTGATAATGGATCCACACTATATTAGATGTGATAATGGATCCACACTATGATAGATGTGATAATGGATCCACACTATGACAGATGTGATAATGGATCCACACTATATTAGATGTGATAATGGATCCACACTATGACAGATGTGATAATGGATCCACACTATATTAGATGTGATAATGGATCCACACTATATTAGATGTGATAATGGATCCACACTATATTAGATGTGATAATGGATCCACACTATGACAGATGTGATAATGGATCCACACTATATTAGATGTGATAATGGATCCACACTATGACAGATGTGATAATGAATCCACACCTTGCTCAAGGGAACATTGACAGATTGTTCACCTAGTCGGCACAGGTGTTTCGAATCAACAACCTTTCGGTTACTGGACCAACGGTCTTAACCGTAGGCTACCTTCCACCCACAGTAGAGATACACTACATGACCAACAGGATGTGGACACCTGCTCGTTGAACATCTCATTCTAAAATCATGGGCATTAATATGGAGTTGGTCCCCCTTTGCTGCTATAACAGCCTCCACTCTTCTGGGAAGGCTTTCCACTAGATGTTGGAACATTGCTGCTATAACAGCCTCCACTCTTCTGGGAAGGCTTTCCACTAGATGTTGGAACATTGCTGCTATAACAGCCTCCACTCTTCTGGGAAGGCTTTCCACTAGATGTTGGAACATTGCTGCTATAACAGCCTCCACTCTTCTGGGAAGGCTTTCCACTAGATGGTGGAACATTGCTGCTATAACAGCCTCCACTCTTCTGGGAAGGCTTTCCACTAGATGTTGGAACATTGCTGCTATAACAGCCTCCACTCTTCTTGGGAAGACTTTCCACTAGATGTAGGAACATTGCTGCAGGGACTTGCTTCCATTCAGCCACATTAGTGAGGTTGGTCACTGATGTTTGGCGATTAGGCCTGGCTCGCAGTCATTGTGCCAATTCATCCCAAAGGTGTTCGATGGGGTTGAGGTCAGGGCTCTGTGCAGGCCAGTCATGTTCATCCACATCGATCTCGGCAAACAATTTTTGTATGGACCTTGCCTTGTGCACGGGGGCATTGTCATGCTGAAACAGGAAAGGGCCTTCCCCGAATTGCTGCCACAAAGTTGGAAGCACAGAATTGTCTAGAATGTCATTGATCACTCCAGAGAAGGCGTTTCCACTGCTCCAGAGTCCAATGGTCAGCGAGCTTTACACCACTCCAGCCAACGCTTGGCATTGAACATGGTGATCTGAGGCTTGTGTGTGGCTGCTCGGCCATGGAAACCCATTTCATGAAGCTTCAGACGAACAGTTGTGCTTGTCTACGGAGATGTCTATGAAAAATCTATGATTTGTCTATGAATCACAGTAGAAATATGTAGAGACAGTAGCGATATGTAGAGATACGTAGCTAGCCGACTAATTTGCTAGTAGTTTGTGTCCCAAAATGGCACTGGTCAAAAGTAATGCGCTATATAGGGAATAGGGCCCTGGTCTAAAGTAGTGCACTATATAGGGAATAGGGCCCTGGTCTAAAGTAGTGCACTATATAGGGAATAGGGCCCTGGTCTAAAGCAGTGCACTATATAGGGAATAGGGCCCTGGTCTAAAGTAGTGCATTATATAGGGAATAGGACTCTGGTCTAAAGTAGTGCACTATATAGGGAATAGGGCCCTGGTCTAAAGTAGTGCACTATATAGGGAATAGGGCCCTGGTGTAAAGTAGTGCACTATATAGGGAATAGGGCCCTGGTCTAAAGTAGTGCACTACATAGGGAATAGGGCCCTGGTCTAAAGTAGTGCTCTATATAGGGAATAGGGCCCTGGTCTAAAGTAGTGCACTATATAGGGAATAGGGCCCTGGTCTAAAGTAGTGTACTATATAGGGAATAGGGCCCTGGTCTATAGTAGTGCACTATATAGGGAATAGGGCTCTGGTCTAAAGTAGTGCACTATATAAAATGAATAGGGCCCTGGTCTAAAGTAGTGCACTATATAGGGAATAGGGCCCTGGTCTAAAGTAGTGCACTACATAGGGAATAGGGCTCTGGTCTATAGTAGTGCACTACATAGGGAATAGGGCCCTGGTCTAAAGTAGTGCACTATATAAATAAGGAATAGGGTGCCATTTTGATCTCTAGAGACACTGTTACTCCAGGTTTAGCTTCTACATGCTATTGTTTTGTCATTTCAAACAAGCCAAATTCCTCTTAAAATGTTTAGAACAAAACCCATGAATATTAAATACCATATGCTCCTAAACAAAGTGTGTGTACATCCATGGACGCATCTTGAATATGATCAGCTCGGATTGGAAATGCATCCAAGATGGATGTACCGCCGTGCCAGGAAGCTCTGTTTTTCTCTCTCTCTCTCTCTCTGTTTTGATGAGAATATATATAATATATATAATATAATAATAATAATAATAATATATTTTGTCCTTCAAAACATATTGGGAATAATAGTGTGTATCGTGTAATAAATCATCGTAGCAGGGTGATGGGGGCCGGGGGGGCTCCCACAGTGATGGAGCTCAATGTACCCAGATTACACATATTACCCAGCAAGCACTGAGAGACATACAATACACACATATTTATCACTAAGCAGCACAACGGGAGAGAGAGAGAGAGAGAGAGAGAGAGAGAGAGAGAGAGAGAGAGACAGGGAGAGAGAGAGAGAGAGAGAGAGAGAGAGAGAGAGAGAGAGAGAGAGAGAGAGAGAGAGAGAGAGAGAGAGACAGAGAGAGAGAGAGAGAGAGAGAGAGAGAGAGAGAGAGAGAGAGAGAGGCATACAATACACACATATTTATCACTAAGCAGCACAACGAGAGAGAGAGAGAGAGAGAGAGAGAGAGAGAGAGAGAGAGAGAGAGACAGAGAGAGAGACAGAGAGAGAGAGAGAGAGAGAGAGAGAGAGAGAGAGAGAGAGAGACAGAGAGAGAGAGAGACAGAGAGAGAGAGAGACAGAGAGAGAGAGAGAGAGAGAGAGAGAGACAGAGAGAGAGAGAGAGAGAGAGAGAGAGAGAGAGAGAGAGAGACATACAATAAACACATATTTATCACCAAGCAGCACAACGAGAGAGAGAGAGAGAGAGAGAGAGAGAGAGAGACAGGGAGAGATGGAGAAGAGAAGAGAGAAGACAAGAGAAGACAGGCTATGTGCAACACTGCCCACATAATTAGGTGGAAACTGAGCTGCACTTCCTCACCTCCTGCCAAATGTATGACCATATTAGAGACACATATTTCTCTCAGATTACACAGACCCACAAAGAATTTGAAAACAAAACCAATTTTGATAAACTCCCATATCTACTGGGTGAAATACCACAGTGTTACATCACAACAGCAAGATTGTTGCCACGAGAAAAGGGCAACCAGTGAAGAACAAACACCATTGTAAATACAACCCATATTTATGCTTATTTATTTTCCTTTTTGTACTTTAACCATTTGTACATTGTTACACAACTGTATATAGAAATAATATGACATTTGTAATGTCTTTATTCTTTTGAAACTTCTGTATGTGTAATGTTTACTGTTTACAGTTTATTTCACTTTTGTATATTATCTACCTCACTTGCTTTTGCAATGTGAACATATGTTTCCCATGCCAATCGAGGCCTTAAATTGAATTGAGAGAGAGAGAGAGTGGTGTGTTAAAACTCCCGAGGGAAGAGGAGGAGGAGGAGGAGGAGGAGGGAAGAGGAGGAGGAGGAGGAGGAGGAGGGAAGAGGAGGAGGAGGAGGAGGAGGAGGAGGAGGAGGAGGAGGAGGAGGAGGGAAAAGGAGGAGGAGGAGTGAAGAGGAGGAGGAGGAGGGAAGAGGAGGAGGAGGAGGAGGAGGAGGGAAAAGGAGGAGGAGGAGGGAAGAGGAGGAGGAGGAGGAGCGAAAAGGAGGAGGAGGAGCGAAAAGGAGGATAGGAGGGAAAAGGAGGAGGGAAGAGGAGGGAAGAGGAGGAGGAGGGAAAAGGAGGAGGAGGAGGAGGAGAAGGAGGGAAAAGGAGGAGGAGGGGGGAAGAGGAGGAGGAGGAGGGAAAAGGAGGAGGAGTAGGGAAAAGGAGGAGGGAAGAGGAGGGAAGAGGAGGAGGAGGGAAAAGGAGGAGGAGGGAAAAGGAGGAGGAGGAGGGAAGAGGAGGAGGAGGAGGGAAAAGGAGGAGGAGGAGGGAAAAGGAGGAGGGAAAAGGAGGAGGAGGGAAAAGTAGGAGGAGGGAAAAGGAGGAGGAGGGAAGAGGAGGAGGAGGAGGGAAGAGGAGGAGGGAAATGGAGGAGGAGGAGGGAAAGGAGGAGGAGGAGGGAAGAGAGGAGGAGTAGGGAAAAGGAGGAGGAGGAGGAAAAAGGAGGAGGAGGGAGGAAGAGGAGGAGGAGGAGGGAAAAGAGGAGGAGAGGGAAAGGAGGAGGAGGAGGGAAAAGGAGGAGGAGGAGGAGGAGGAGGAGGAGGAGGGAAAGGAGGAGGAGGAGGGAAAAGGAGGAGGAGGAAGGGAAGAGGAGGAGGAGGAGGAAAAAGGAGGAGGAGGAGGGAAAAGGAGGAGGAGGGAAAATAGAGGAGGAGGGAAAAGGAGGAGGAGGAGGGAAAGGAGGAGGGAAGAGGAGGAGGGGAGGAGGAGGAGGAGGAGGAGGAAGGAGGAGAGGAGGAGGAGGGAAAAGGAGGAGGAGAAGGGAAGAGGAGGAGGAGGAGGAGGAGGAGGAGGAGGAGGAGGAGGAGGGAAAAGGAGGAGGAGGAGGAGGAAAAGGAGGAGGAGGAGGAAAAGGAGGAGGAGGGAAAAGGAGGAAGAGGAGGAGGAGGGAAGAGGAGGAGGAGGAGGAGTGAAAAGGAGGAGGAGGGAAAAGGAGGAGGAGAAGGAAAAGGAGGAGGAGGAGGGAACAGGAGGAGGAGGGAAAAGGAGGAGGAGGAGGAGGAGGAGGAAAGGAGGAGGAGGAGGAGGAGAAGGAGGAAAAGGAGGAGGAGGGGGGAAGAGGAGGAGGAGGGAAGGGGAGGGGAGGGTGAGGAAAGGGGCGGAGGAAGAGGAGGGAAGAGGAGGAGGAGGGAAAAGAAGGAGGAGGGAAAAGGAGGAGGAGGAGGAGGAGGAGGGAAGAGGAGGAGGAGGAGGGAAAGGAGGAGGAGGAGGAAAGGAGGAGGGAAAAGGAGGAGGAGGAAAAGGAGGAGGAGGGAAAAGGAGGAGGAGGAAGAGGAGGAGGAGGAAGAGGAGGAGGAGGAGGAAGGGAGGAGGAGGAAAAGGAGGAGGAGGAGGAAGAGGAGGAGGAGTAGGGAAAAGGAGGAGGAGGAGAAGAAAAGGAGGAGGAGGAGGGAAGAGGAGGAGGAGGAGGGAAAAGGAGGAGGAGGAGGGAAAAGGAGGAGGAGGAGGGAAAAGGAGGAGGAGGAGGAGGAGGAGGAGGAGGAGGGAAAAGGAGGAGGAGGAGGAAAGGAGGAAGAGGAGGAAGAGGAGGAGGAGGAGGAGGAGGGAAAAGGAGGAGGAGGGAAAAGGAGGAGGAGGAAGATGAGAAGGAGGAGGAGGGAAAAGGAGGAGGAGGAGGAGGAGGAAGGGAGGAGGAGGAAAAGGAGGAGGAGGGAAAAGGAGGAGGAGGAGGAGGAGGGAAAGGATGAGGAGGAGAAGGAGGAAAAGGAGGAGGATGAGGAGGGAAAAGGAGGAGGAGGAGGAGGACAACTGCAAAACAAGTCTCCATCATTTTGTTCTTCAAGTGTTGACAGTGTCGAGAAAAAAACACACGTTTAGTTTATCAGTGGCTCATTTGCTAGTTGGTTTCTTCCCTAAATGGCCCTGGTCTAAAGTAGTGCACTATAGAGTGAATAGGGCTCTGGTCTAAAGTAGTGTACTATATAGGGAATAGGGCCCTGGTTAAAAGTAATGCACTATAGAGTGAATAGGGTGCCATTTGGGACACATTCTGTATATCTGGGACAATATACTGATGTAATTAACTAGAGAACGTCCTAGCTACTTATTGACCGTAAGTACAGGTGGAGAGAGAGAGAGAGTCGTTCTTAAAGCTACGGTTCAGGATTCTACGGTTCATGATTCTATGGTTCAGGATTCTACGGTTCATGATTCTACGGTTCAGGATTCTACGGTTCATAATTCTACGGTTCATGATTCTACGGTTCATGATTCTACGGTTCAGGATTCTACGGTTCAGGATTCTACGGTTCATGATTCTATGGTTCAGGATTCTACGGTTCAGGATTCTACGGTTCATGATTCTACGGTTCATGATTCTACGGTTCATGATTCTACGGTTAGGAATTGGTTCAGGATTCTACGGTTCAGGATTCTACGGTTCATGATTCTACGGTTCATGATTCTACGGTTCAGGATTCTACGGTTCAGGATTCTACGGTTCATCAGCTGTGGTCAGCTGGAAATACAAAACCAGAAACAAGTTCCTTTCAGACAACAGAAACAGCCAGGCTCAGTCCCCAAATGGTACCCTGTTCCCTTTAAAGTGCACTACATTTGACCAGAACGCATAAGGCCCTGGTCAAATGTAGGGCACTATAAAGAGAACAGGGTACCATTTGGGAGACAGACCAAATGTAGTGTTTATTATCTGACCATTAATTGAATCCAGGGAAAAACGGACATGTGATGTTTTAGGATGAATCCAGGAAAAACGAGGACATGTGATGTTTTAGGATGAAAATGTCAGGAGAGGAAGATGTGATGAGAACAAACAGAAATGTGATGAAGAAGGTTTGAGTTTCTTAGATTAGATTAGATACAACAAACTTTATAGCCAATGTGGAAATTTGTCTTCGGGCTTCACTCGCATAAAAACCAGCCATAAAAACACCAAAAGGAGCACCTCCTCCTCGAGATCATCAAGCATCCAAGTACAAAAGGAGCACCTCCTCCTCGAGATCATCAAGCATCCAAGTACAAAAGGAGCACCTCCTCCTCAAGATCATCAAGCATCCAAGTACAAAAGGAGCACCTCCTCCTCAAGATCATCAAGCATCCAAGTACAAAAGGAGCACCTCCTCCTCAAGATCATCAAGCATCCAAGTACAAAAGGAGCCAAATAGGTTACAGTGTGTTCTCTTTCAGATGTCCTGTAATAATAAAACCTTTCAGAGCCTACAGACCCCCCCTACCCCCACCCATACCCCCTACCCTGGGTGAATATGAATGAGAGTCATCCAAAATGCTGTAATCTTAAATGGCACTGAAGTAACACTGTTATGGAAAGATGATAAATATATATATTTTTTTTAAATCTTGAATGTAACTTTGTAAAATAGTTTGTCGGTTCGGTTTACATCAGTGATGCAGGATTTGTCACCGCCTCGTCTCTCCTCAGAGACATTACTAAACAACAGCATTACATCTCCGTATGTTCAGCAACAAACTGACAAATTGTAAAACAAATAAACATTATAATAATAAACAAAAAATTCAAACGGCAGCTCTGTAAAACAATAACACTGCCTCTGGGGTCAACTTTAGAGGCTAATGTCTGTCCTAGCTCACCAAGGAATATAAGAGAGAGAGAGAGAGAGAGACAGAGAGAGAGAGAGACAGAGAGAGAGAGAGAGAGAAAGAAAGAGAGAGAGAGAGACAGAGAGAGAGAGAGACAGAGAGAGAGAGAGAGAGAAAGAAAGAGAGAGAGAGAGACAGAGAGAGAGAGAGAGAGAGAGAGAGAGAGAGACAGAGAGAGAGAGAGAGAGAGAAAGATACAGAGAGAGAAAGAAAGAGACAGAGAGAGAGAGAGCGAGATAGAGAGTGAGAGAGTTAGAGAGATAGAGAGTGAGAGAGTTAGAGAGATAGAGAGTGAGAGAGGTAGAGAGAGAGAGAGTGAGAGAGGTAGAGAGAGAGAGAGAGAGAGAGAGAAAGAAAGAGAAAGAGAGAGAGAGAGAGAGACAGAGAGAGAATAATTATTTCTGTGTCAGAGAGGTATTGATTAGCTCAAGTCCCAAATGGCACCCTATTCCCTATGTAGTGCACTACATTAGACCAGAGCTGGCACCCTATTCCCTATGTAGTGCACTACATTGGGAGGATGCTGCTATTTGGGCCCCTTGTGTTCATCAGCCCAGCCGATAAAGAACAACGCCAATGGCACGTTCAATTATATCTGAAATGGTCTCTCCTAAATACCAATTTAAGAGCTTTTTAAGTTTATTGTTGGCAGTTATAAGTGTTGTTCAGAGGGGTTTGAGCCTGGACTAATACGGGCTGTAATGGACAACCCTGACCTGCTACAGTAAATACTGCACTTGAAAGACAACCACGTTACAGACATTAAACAAAAAAATGAAGACAGAAATGTAAGCAGGTAGTACAGACGACACCTGAAACCAGACAGGACATTAAATTTAAGACAGTAGTACAGACGACACCTGAAACCAGACAGGACATTACATTTAAGACAGTAGTACAGACGACACCTGAAACCAAGCAGGACATTAAATGTATATATTGTACAAAGGACAGTGGACTGTGCCATTGTAAAGGCAATATGTAGAACTGTAGATATCCAATGCTTAACATCAACCCCCCCCTCCCCCCCCCCTCCCTCACCCCACCACCCTCAGACCAGCTAATAACCCCCCCTTCCCCCCTCACCCCACCACCCTCAGACCAGCTAATAACCCCCCCTTCCCCCCTCACCCCACCACCCTCAGACCAGCTAATAACCCCCCCTTCCCCCCCTCACCCCACCCCACCACCCTCAGACCAGCTAATAACCCCCCCTTCCCCCCCTCACCCCACCCCACCACCCTCAGACCAGCTAATAACCCCCCCTTCCCCCCTCACCCCACCCCACCACCCTCAGACCAGCTAATAACTCCCCCCTTCCCCCCCTCACCCCACCCCACCACCCTCAGACCAGCTAATAACCCCCCCTTCCCCCACTCACCCCACCACCCTCAGACCAGCTAATAACCCCCCCTCCCTCACCCCACCACCCTCAGACCAGCTAATAACCCCCCTCCCTCACCACACCACCCTCAGACCAGCTAATAACTCCCCCCTTCCCCTCCCTCACCCCACCACCCTCAGACCAGCTAATAACCCCCCCTCCCTCACCCCACCCCCCTCAGACCAGCTAATAAACCCCCTCCCTCACCCCACCACCCTCAGACCAGCTAATAACTCCCCCCCTTCCCCTCCCTCACCCCACCACCCTCAGACCAGCTAACGAGGAAGAGGGAGGAAGAGAGAGGTAGAGAGGAGAGGGAGTAAGAGAGAGGTAGAAATAAGATAACAAAATTGAAAAATGATTCTATGTGAACCTGATTAGGAAAATATTTCTGAAACGGAATATGTACACATAGAAAGTCCCTAAAGATATGAAAAATGAATCCTGATGTGGCCATTATAGGCTGGTGTCTCCGTAATTGTCTATAGACATACCGTACAAAACCCACAAATATATAAACATATAAATAATATATCATTTTTTATAAAATCATGATGTTGAATACTAGCCTAGAAAAGCAGGGCGGAGTGCCAGTCCTGATGAATCCAAATGAAGAACTCAGCCGTCTTTCATAATCGGTGTAGATGTTGCATCAGTTAGCAACAAGCAGTAACAGCCCCAAACAACTCCACGCAAAACATTCAGCAACATTCCCTCTCCACACAGCCCCTCTCCACACAGCCCCTCTCCACACAGCCCCTCTCCACACAGCCCCTCTCCACACAGCCCCTCTCCACACAACCAGGCTCCACACAACCAGGCTCCACACAGCCCCTCTCCACACAGCCCCTCTCCACACAGCCCCTCTCCACACAGCCCCTCTCCACACAACCAGGCTCCACACAGCCCCTCTCCACACAAACAGGCTCCACACAGCCCCTCTCCACACAACCAGGCTCCACACAACCAGGCTCCACACAGCCCCTCTCCACACAGCCCCTCTCCACACAGCCCCTCTCCACACAGCCCCTCTCCACACAACCAGGCTCCACACAACCAGGCTCCACACAGCCCCTCTCCACACAGCCCCTCTCCACACAGCCCCTCTCCACACAACCAGGCTCCACACAGCCCCTCTCCACACAAACAGGCTCCACACAGCCCCTCTCCACACAACCAGGCTCCACACAACCAGGCTCCACACAGCCCCTCTCCACACAGCCCCTCTCCACACAGCCCCTCTCCACACAGCCCCTCTCCACACAACCAGGCTCCACACAACCAGGCTCCACACAGCCCCTCTCCACACAACCAGGCTCCACACAACCAGGCTCCACACAGCCCCTCTCCACACAGCCCCTCTCCACACAGCCCCTCTCCACACAGCCCCTCTCCACACAGCCCCTCTCCACACAACCAGGCTCCACACAGCCCCTCTAAACACAGCCCCTCTCCACACAGCCAGGCTCCACACAGCCCCTCTCCACACACCCAGGCTCCACACAGCCCCTCTCCACACAGCCCCTCTAAACACAGCCAGGCTCCACACAGCCCCTCTAAACACAACCAGGCTCCACACAGCCCCTCTAAACACAGCCAGGCTCCACACAGCCCCTCTAAACACAGCCAGGCTCCACACAGCCCCTCTAAACACAGCCAGGCTCCACACAGCCCCTCTAAACACAGCCAGGCTCCACACAGCCCCTCTAATCACAGCCAGGCTCCACACAGCCCCTCTAAACACAGCCCCTCTAAACACACCCAGGCTCCACACAGCCCCTCTAAACACAGCCAGGCTCCACACAGCCCCTCTAAACACAGCCAGGCTCCACACAGCCCCTCTAAACACAGCCCCTCTAAACACAGCCAGGCTCCACACAGCCCCTCTAAACACAGCCAGGCTCCACACAGTCCCTCTAAACACAGCCAGGCTCCACACAGCCCCTCTAAACACAGCCAGGCTCCACACAGCCCCTCTAAACACAGCCAGGCTCCACACAGCCCCTCTAAACACAGCCAGGCTCCACACAGCCCCTCTCCACACAGCCCCTCTCCACACAGCCCCTCTAAACACACCCAGGCTCCACACAGCCCCTCTAAACACAGCCCCTCTAAACACAGCCCCTCTAAACACAGCCCCTCTAAACACAGCCCCTCTAAACACAGCCCCTCTAAACACAGCCCCTCTAAACACAGCCCCTCTAAACACACCCAGGCTCCACACAACCCCTCTAAACACAGCCCCTCTAAACACAGCCAGGCTCCACACAGCCCCTCTAAACACAGCCAGGCTCCACACAGCCCCTCTAAACACAGCCAGGCTCCACACAGCCCCTCTAAACACAGCCAGGCTCCACACAGCCCCTCTAAACACAGCCCCTCTAAACACAGCCAGGCTCCACACAGCCCCTCTAAACACAGCCCCTCTAAACACACCCAGGCTCCACACAGCCCCTCTAAACACAGC
>NC_143046.1:3782500-3810000 GCF_057628025.1 Oncorhynchus mykiss | reverse complement strand
TGTAGTTTACAAACGACTGGTAATTATGTCCTGACCCTGTGACCATCCGCTGAAGAGAAGAATCAGCCCCGTGGCTGAATCTAGTCGATGATCCCTGCCGTAGGCTGTCGCCGTGTTCATTTAGCAGACAAGATAATCCTCTGACAATATGTTTTATGATATGATTTTATAGTAAGAAGAATATAATTTAACTTAGCTGAATAAAACTGAGTGGGCACAGGAGCGAGTGGGCATATGAAGTGGATATGTAGAGATCATATGAAACAGGTCTTATACATTAGATTTAGAGTTATTGGGCAACTTTAGTTGGAGGAATGATACAAACCTTAGAATATCTTAGAAATCAAAACACACACACACACATACATACATACATACATACATACATACATACATACATACATACATACATGGGCTACATGAAGAGACTAGAGACTATTGATGACCCGAGAAAGTTGTGAAAAAAAGAAGATTGCTCTCTATTCCTTGTTTCAGGCTGCCACATGTTGTTGTCTCATTAAGTGGTCATATTTTCACCCATCAGACTATTCTCAATTGAATCTTGTTTTTACTATGTAATCTATCTATCTAATGTAAACAAAAAATAATAAATGTAGTACATCCCGTTAACAGGAACAGGAGCAAGACGCGAACAGCGAACCGAGGCCACTTTCCCGCGGGTATGTTTATCACTCATGTGGTGTAGGCTACTCCACTAATCATTGTGTGACAGGTGATATTCCGCCTAAACTCTGTATGCAATGGGCTCTGCAACCCAATTCCTGCAGCTAACCAGTGCTTAATTTGGGAAAGCATGTGAAATCTGTTCGGGAACATCGATAGTAACATGTTTTCACAATTCATTAAACTGTCGACAGCCCCTTTCACTGCGCACTGGAGAAAGGAATGAAGGAGAGAGGGGAGGAGACGGACACGCTCGGTGTTGAGATATTCTGTAACTAAAAGGTCATGTGTCAGCATATTAATTAAGAAAATACAGTTTAAGTCGGAAGTTTACATACAACCTAGATTGGAGTCATTAAAACTCGTTTTTCAACCACTCCACAAATGTCTTGTTAATAATCTATAGTTTTGGCAAGTCGGTTAGGACATCTACTTTGTGCATGACACAAGTCATTTTTCCAGCAATTGTTTACAGACAGATTATTTCACTTATAATTCACTGTATCACAATTCCAGTGGGTCAGAAGTTTGTATACACAAAGTTGACTGTTCCTTTAAACAGCTTGGAAAATTCCAGAAAATGTCATGGCTTTAGAAGCTTCTGATGGGCTAATTGACATAATTTGAGTCAGTTGGAGGTGTATCTGTGGATATATTTAAAGGCCTACCTTCAAACTCAGTGCCTCTTTGCTTGACATCATGGGAAATCTAAATAAATCAGCCCTCAGAAAAACCATTGTAGTCCTCCACAAGCCTGGTTCATCCTTGGGAGCAATTTCCAAACGCCTGAAGGTACCACGTTCATCTGTACAAACAATAGTACGCAAGTATAAACACCATGGGACCACACAGCCGTCATACCGCTCAGGAAGGAGACGCATTCTGTCTCCTAGAGATGAACTTCTGTGCAAGAAGTGCAAATCAATCCCAGAACAACAGCAAAGGACCTTGTGAAGATGCTGGAGGAAACAGGTATAAAAAGTATCTATATCCACAGACGACGAAGTGTTCCTGCTTTCTTTATTAAAACTGAACATGATAACAAAATAACAAATAACCGAAACAGTCCTGAAAGGTGTAAAACACTAAACAGAAATGAACTACCCACAAAAACCATGTGGGAAAAGGGCTACCTAAGTATGGTTCCCAATCAGAGACAACGATAGTCAGCTGTCCCTGATTGAGAACCATACCCGGCCAAAAACAAAGAAATACAAAAACATAGAAAATAGAACATAGAATATCCACCCCAATCAAACCCTGACCAAACCAAAATAGAGACGTAAAAAGCTCTAAGGTAGGGGCGATACACCTATATCAACATAATCTGAAAGGCCGCTCAGCAAGGAAGAAGCCACGGCTCCAAAACCACCATAAAAAAGCCAGACTACGGTTTGCAACTGCACATGTGGACAAAGATCGGAATTTTAATGAGAAATATCCACTGCTCTGATGAAACAAAAATAGAACTGTTTGGCCATAATGACCATCGTTATGTTTGGCGGAAAAAGGGGGACGCTTGCCAGCTGAAGAACACCATCCCAACCGTGAAGCACGGGGGTGGCAGCATCATGTTGTGGGGGTGCTTTGCTGCAGGAGGGACTGGTGCACTTCACAAAATAGATGGCATCATGAGACAGGACAACTATGTGGATATATTGAAGCAACATCTCAAGACATCAGTCAGGAAGTTAAAGCTTGATCCCAATTGGTCTTCCAAATGGACAATGACCCCAAGCATACTTCCAAAGTTGTGGCAAAACAGCTTAAGGACAACAAAGTCAAGGTATTGGAGTGGCCATCACAAATCCCTGACCTCAATTCCTTAGAAAATTTGTTGGCAGAACTGAAAAAAGTGTGTGCGAGCAAGGAGGCCTACAAACCTGACTCAGTTACACCAGCTCTGACAGGAGGAATGGCTCAACATTCACCCAACTCATTGTGGGAAGCTCGTGGAAGGCTACCTGAAACATTTGACCCAAGTTAAACAATTTAAAGGCAATGCTACCAAATACAAATTGAGTGTATGTAAACTTCTGACCCACTGGGAATGTGATGTTAGAAATAAAAGCTTAAATGAATCATTCTCTCTACTATGATTCTGACATTTCACATTCTTAAAATAAAGTGGTGATCCTAACTGACCTAAAACTAGGATTAAATGTCAGGAATTGTGGAAAAAACTGCATTTAAATGTATTTGGCTCAGGTGTGTGTATACGTCTGACTGCATAGGCCTATACATCCGCTCTAAAATGCATATGGGTGTTTTGAATGAATCATCACCTTAGAAAGCGCTGTCCATTTCATTGTGTCCGACTGTGAAACAACATTTGCAAAGACCCTGTTTAACACTCAGCTTTTCTTCACATCCCTCTTCTTCACACTGATCATCACAGTGAGGTGAGTTTTAAAAGCACGTAATGCTTTGATGATAAGTGTGTGATGTGACTTTAGATTTAATTTGCATTGATGTCAGAGTGGTTACAGGGACAATAGAGCCCTGAGTACCGGAGCATTAGGACCTGATGGAGGGACAATAGAGCCCTGAGTACCGGAGCATTAGGACCTGATGGAGGGACAATAGAGCCCTGAGTACCAGAGACCATTAGGACCTGATGGAGGGACAATAGACCCCAGAGTACCAGGCCATTAGGACCTGATGGAGGGACAATAGACCCTTGAGTACCAGGCCATTAGGACATGATGGTGGGACAATAGACCCCTGAGTACCAGGCCATTAGGACCTGATGGAGGGACAATAGAGTACCAGGGCATTAGGACCTGATGGAGGGACAATAGAGCCCTGAGTACCAGGCCATTAGGACCTGATGGGGGGACAATAGAGCCCTGAGAACCAGGCCATTAGCGCCTGATGGAGGGACATTAGACATCTGAGTACCAGGCCATTAGGACCTGATGAGGGGACAATAGAGCCCTGAGTACCAGGCCATTAGGACCTGAAGGAGGGACAATAGACCCCTGAGTACCAGGCCATTAGGACCTGATGGAGGGACAATAGAGTACCAGGGCATTAGGACCTGATGGAGGGACAATAGACCCCACCAGGCCATTAGGACCTGATGGAGGGACAATAGAGTACCAGGGCATTAGGACCTGATGGAGGGACAATAGAGCCCTGAGTACCAGGCCATTAGGACCTGATGGAGGGACATTAGACATCTGAGTACCAGGCCATTAGGACCTGATGGAGGGAGAATAGAGCCCTGAGTACCAGGCCATTAGCGCCTGATGGAGGGACATTAGACATCTGAGTACCAGGCCATTAGGACCTGATGGGGGGACAATAGACCCCTGAGTACCAGGCCATTAGGACCTGATGGAGGGACAATAGAGTACCAGGGCATTAGGACCTGATGGAGGGACAATAGACCCCACCAGGCCATTAGGACCTGATGGAGGGACAATAGAGTACCAGGGCATTAGGACCTGATGGAGGGACAATAGAGCCCTGAGTACCAGGCCATTAGGACCTGATGGAGGGACATTAGACATCTGAGTACCAGGCCATTAGGACCTGATGGAGGGAGAATAGAGCCCTGAGTACCAGGCCATTAGCGCCTGATGGAGGGACATTAGACATCTGAGTACCAGGCCATTAGGACCTGATGGGGGGACAATAGAGCCCTGAGTACCAGGCCATTAGCACCTGATGGAGGGACAATAGAGCCCTTAGTACCAGGCCATTAGAACCCGATGGAGGGACAATAGAGCACTGAGTACCAGGCCATTAGAACCTGATGGAGGGACAATAGAGCCCTTAGTACCAGGCCATTAGAACCTGATGTAGGGACAATAGAGCCCTGAGTACCAGGCCATTAGGACCTGACGATCAAGCATGTCCAGAGTGCATAAGAGGAGATTACAGTGACTCAACGATCACATGGAATTTTACTGCAGTCATGACTCATTCAGAATGAAAGGGCTGATGGGTTGACACAACACATCCAGGCATGTGAGAGAGAGAGAGAGAGAGTTACTCACCCCTACACAACCTAGAGAGAGTTACTCACCCCTACATAACCTAGAGAGAGTTACTCACCCCTACATAACCTAGAGAGAGTTACTCACCCCTACATAACCTAGAGAGAGTTACTCACCCCTACATAACCTAGAGAGAGTTACTCACCCCTACACAACCTAGAGAGAGTTACTCACCCCTACACAACCTAGAGAGAGTTACTCACCCCTACATAACCTAGAGAGAGTTACTCACCCCTACATAACCTAGAGAGAGTTACTCACCCCTACACAACCTAGAGAGAGTTACTCACCCCTACACAACCTAGAGAGAGTTACTCACCCCTACATAACCTAGAGAGAGTTACTCACCCCTACATAACCTAGAGAGAGTTACTCACCCCTACATAACCTAGAGAGAGTTACTCACCCCTACACAACCTGAAGAGAGTTACTCACCTTTACACAACCTGGAGAGAGTTAATCACCTTTACACAACCTGGCTCCTGGCTGTCTTATGACTCATGTGATCTTGTACATACAAAATATCCCAAACAATGTATTATTACCTCCAACAAACCCCATCTGCAGTCTGTTTGGGGAGGTAGTGTACCCATCTGCAGTCTGCTTGGGGAGGTAGTGTACCCATCTGCAGTCTGTTTGGGGAGGTAGTGTACCCATCTGCAGTCTGCTTGGGGAGGTAGTGTACCCATCTGCAGTCTGCTTGGGGAGGTAGTGTACCCATCTGCAGTCTGTTTGGGGAGGTAGTTTACCCATCTCTAGTCTGTTTGGGGGAGGTAGTAATCCATCTCTAGTCTGTTTGGGGGAGGTAGTAATCCATCGGCAGTCTGTTTGGGGAGGTAGTAATCCATCTGCAGTCTGTTTGGGGGAGGTAGTGTACCCATCTGCAGTCTGTTTGGGGAGGTAGTGCACCCATCTGCAGTCTGTTTGGGGGAGGTAGTGCAACCATCTGTAGTCTGTTTGGGGGAGGTAGTGCACCCATCAGCAGTCTGTTTGGGGAGGTAGTAATCCATCTAAAGTCTGTTTGGGGGAGGTAGTAATCCATCTGCAGTCTGTTTGGGGGAGGTAGTGTACCCATCTGCAGTCTGTTTGGGGGAGGTAGTAATCCATCTGCAGTATGTTTGGGGGAGGTAGTAATCCATCTGCAGTCTGTTTGGGGGAGGTAGTAATCCATCTGCAGTCTCTTTGGGGGAGGTAGTGTACCCATCTGCAGTCTGTTTGGGGGAGGTAGTGCACCCATCTGCAGTCTGTTTGGGGAGGTAGTTTTACATCTGCAGTCTGTTTGGGGAGGTAGTGTACCCATCTGCAGTCTGTTTGGGGAGGTAGTAATCCATCTGCAATCTGTTTTGGGAGGTAGTGTACCCATCTGCAGTCTGTTTGGGGAGGTAGTAATCCATCTGCAATCTGTTTGGGGGAGGTAGTAATCCATCTGCAGTCTGTTTGGGGGAGGTAGTGCACCCATCTGCAGTCTGTTTGGGGAGGTAGTAATCCATCTGCAGTCTGTTTGGGGGAGGTAGTGTACCCATCTGCAGTCTGTTTGGGGAGGTAGTGTACCCATCTGCAGTCTGCTTGGGGAGGTAGTGTACCCATCTGCAGTCTGTTTGGGGAGGTAGTGTACCCATCTGCAGTCTGCTTGGGGAGGTAGTGTACCCATCTGCAGTCTGCTTGGGGAGGTAGTGTACCCATCTGCAGTCTGTTTGGGGAGGTAGTGTACCCATCTCTAGTCTGTTTGGGGGAGGTAGTAATCCATCTCTAGTCTGTTTGGGGGAGGTAGTAATCCATCGGCAGTCTGTTTGGGGAGGTAGTAATCCATCTGCAGTCTGTTTGGGGGAGGTAGTGTACCCATCTGCAGTCTGTTTGGGGAGGTAGTGCACCCATCTGCAGTCTGTTTGGGGGAGGTAGTGCACCCATCTGCAGTCTGTTTGGGGGAGGTAGTGCACCCATCAGCAGTCTGTTTGGGGAGGTAGTAATCCATTTGCAGTCTGTTTGGGGGAGGTAGTAATCCATCTGTAGTCTGTTTGGGGGAGGTAGTGTACCCATCTGCAGTCTGTTTGGGGGAGGTAGTAATCCATCTGCAGTCTGTTTGGGGGAGGTAGTAATCCATCTGCAGTCTGTTTGGGGGAGGTAGTAATCCATCTGCAGTCTCTTTGGGGGAGGTAGTGTACCCATCTGCAGTCTGTTTGGGGGAGGTAGTGTGCCCATCTGCAGTCTGTTTGGGGAGGTAGTTTTCCATCTGCAGTCTGTTTGGGGAGGTAGTGTACCCATCTGCAGTCTGTTTGGGGAGGTAGTAATCCATCTGCAATCTGTTTGGGGGAGGTAGTAATCCACCTGCAGTCTGTTTGGGGGAGGTAGTGTCACCCATCTGCAGTCTGTTTGGGGAGGTAGTAATCCATCTGCAGTCTGTTTGGGGGAGGTAGTGCACCCATCTGCAGTCTGTTTGGGGAGGTAGTAATCCATCTGCAATCTGTTTGGGGGAGGTAGTAATCCATCTGCAGTCTGTTTGGGGGAGGTAGTGTACCCATCTGCAGTCTGTTTGGGGGAGGTAGTAATCCATCTGCAGTCTGTTTGGGGAGGTAGTAATCCATCTGCAGTCTGTTTGGGGGAGGTAGTGCACCCATCTGCAGTCTGTTTGGGGAGGTAGTAATCCATCTGCAGTCTGTTTGAGGGAGGTAGTGGACCCATCTGCAGTCTGTTTGGGGAGGTAGTGTACACATCTGCAGTCTGTTTGGGGAGGTAGTAATCCATCTGCAATCTGTTTTGGGAGGTAGTGCACCCATCTGCAGTCTGTTTGGGGAGGTAGTAATCCATCTGCAATCTGTTTGGGGGAGGTAGTAATCCATCTGCAGTCTGTTTGGGGGAGGTAGTGTACCCATCTGCAGTCTGTTTGGGGGAGGTAGTAATCCATCTGCAGTCTGTTTGGGGAGGTAGTAATCCATCTGCAATCTGTTTGGCGGAGGTAGTGTACCCATCTGACTGATGTTTTTCAGACTAACAGCTTGCAATGTATTCAAAACGGACATGTCAAATAAATTGATTGCCAGCAGCTGAAGACACTTATCTTAGAGATCCACTGCAAGGCTTCCACCACATATCCCCATTGGAAACACAGCAAGCTGCTCATTCACATCATTCAGTGAGAGATATTTAATAGTTAGAAGCAAAGAAAACAACCCCAACACAAAAACAGGGACAATATTGTGATGCACTGCTTCCACCTCAGATCCCCCTAGAAAACAAATTAAGCTGCTCTTTCTGGAGCTCTTTAGAGGAAGAGGACCCTGGGGAGGTCTCTGTTTCTGACACCAGCTGGGGAGATCTCTGTATCTGACACCAGCTGGGGAGATCTCTGTTTCTGACACCAGCTGGGGAGATCTCTGTTTCTGACACCAACTGGGGAGGTCTCTGTATCTGACACCAGCTGGGGAGATCTCTGTTTCTGGCACCAACTGGGGAGATCTCTGTATCTGACACCAGCTGGGGAGATCTCTGTTTCTGACACCAACTGGGGAGATCTCTGTTTCTGACACCAGCTGGGGAGATCTCTGTTTCTGACACCAGCTGGGGAGATCTCTGTTTCTGACACCAGCTGGGGAGATCTCTGTTTCTGACACCAGCTGGGGAGATCTCTGTTTCTGACACCAGCTGGGGAGATCTCTGTTTCTGACACCAGCTGGGGAGATCTCTGTTTCTGACACCAACTGGGGAGATCTCTGTTTCTGACACCAACTGGGGAGATCTCTGTTTCTGACACCAGCTGGGGAGATCTCTGTTTCTGACACCAACTGGGGAGATCTCTGTTTCTGACACCAGCTGGGGAGATCTCTGTTTCTGACACCAACTGGCAAGGTCTCTGTCTCTGACATCAACTGGGGAGATCTCTGTTTCTGACACCAACTGGGGAGATCTCTGTTTCTGACACCAGCTGGGGAGATCTCTGTTTCTGACACCAACTGGCAAGGTCTCTGTCTCTGACATCAACTGGGGAGATCTCTGTTTCTGACACCAACTGGGGAGATCTCTGTTTCTGACACCAGCTGGGGAGATCTCTGTCTCTGACATCAACTGGGGAGGTATCTCTCACCAACTGGGGAGATCTCTGTTTCTGACACCAACTGGGGAGATCTCTGTGTCTGACACCAACTGGCAATGTCTCTGTCTCTGACATCAACTGGGGAGATCTCTGTTTCTGACACCAACTGGGGAGGCCCCTCCTCTGACACCAACTGGGGAGATCTCTGTTTCTGACACCAACTGGGGAGATCTCTGTAACCAACTGGGGAGATCTCTGTCTCTGTCACCAACTGGGGAGGTCTCTGTCACCACCTGGGGAGAACTCTGACACCAACTGGGGAGATCTCTGTTTCTGACACAAACTGGGGAGATCTCTGCCTCTGTCACCAACTGGGAAGGACTCCCTCTCTGACACCTACTGGGGAGATCTCTGTCTCTGACATCAACTGGGGAGGTATCTCTCACCAACTGGGGCGGTCTCTGTTTCTGACACCAACTGGGGAGAACTCTGCCTCTGACACCAACTGGGGAGATCTCTGTCTCTGACATCAACTGGGGAGATCTATGTCTCTGACACAAACTGGGGAGGTCTCTGTTTCTGACACCAACTGGGGAGATCTCTGTCTCTGACATCAACTGGGGAGATCTCTATCTCTGTCACCAACTGGGGAGATCTCTGACACCAACTGGGGAGAGCTCTGTCTCTGACACAAACTGGGGAGGTCTCCATCTCTGACACCAACTAGGGAGATCTCTGTCTCTGACACCAACTAAGGGAGATCTCTGTCTCTGACACCAACTGGGGAGATCTCTGTCTCTGACATCAACTGGGGAGGTCTCTGTCTCTGTCATTCTTGGTAGCCAGCTAGCGGCTATGTCATTCTTGGAAGCCAGCTATCAGCTACGTCATTCTTGGAAGCCAGCTAGCGGCTACGTCATTCTTGGAAGCCAGCTATCGGCTACCTCATTCTTGGAAGCCAGCTATCGGCTACGTCATTCTTGGAAGCCAGCTATCAGCTACCTCATTCTTGGAAGCCAGCTAGCGGCTACCTCATTCTTGGAAGCCAGCTAGCGGCTACGTCATTCTTGGAAGCCAGCTATCGGCTACGTCAGTCTTGGAAGCCAGCTAGCGGCTACGTCATTCTTGGAAGCCAGCTAGCGGCTTCTTTACTGGTTAGCTTAGTTTCAGAGTAAGCTATATGGATCTTTAATTTGACATTTCCAGTGTAATTTCCAGCTTGCTACTGTAAGACTGGTATATCAATAAATTCACATCAAACCTGAATGCGTCAAACACAAACATTAAAACCATACTGGTTCGTATATTAGAAATAGGCATGTATTGGTTAGTTTGTCTTGGTGTGTTTAAACAAGATAAATCTTTAATTTGCCATTCCCTGGTTGGTGTTTCAGCTCGAGTCGTGTCAATAGGAAGCTGATAAACAATGTATAAGGTAGACAGAGGTCGGTGATGCATCAGTGGTGATACTGTCACTTGACGGACAGCTGGCAGCCTCCTGTATTGATTGAGATCACATCTCAGTCCATAGATCTTTGTGTGCCGAATGGGACCCTATTCCTGTTTTTATAGAGGAGACCCAAACAGACAGGTGGGATGTTTTTATAGAGGAGACCCAAACAGATAGGTGGGATGTTTTTATAGAGGAGACCCAAACAGACAGGTGGGATGTTTTTATAGAGGAGACCCAAACAGACAGGTGGGATGTTTTTATAGAGGAGACCCAAACAGACAGGTGGGATGTTTTTATAGAGGAGACCCAAACAGACAGGTAGATGTTTTTATAGAGGAGACCCAAACAGACATGTAGATGTTTTATAGAGGAGACCCAAACAGACAGGTAGATGTTTTTATAGAGGAGACCCAAACAGACAGGTAGATGTTTTACAGAGGAGACCCAAACAGACAGGTAGATGTTTTACAGTTTGTCAAGTCAGATAATGTAAAACTGACTGTGACAAACAACATCAGTCAGGTCACAATGTTATCATACACACCGTCTACTAAATATATGATATCAAATATACCAAAATATAATCTAAACAGTCTATAAAATAGAGGATAAAACATTTAAAATAAGATAATCCATACAGTCTATTAAATAGAGGATTTAAAATATAAGAAAATATAATCCATACAGTCTATTAAATAGAGGATTTAAAATATAAGAAAATATAATCTATACAGTCTACTAAAGAGGGGATATAACAGAGAAGGACTGTTGAGTTTTACAATGCGGGTTTGACTGAGTTGAAGTAGGGACTTCAAAATTGGTATACCACTCCTTAGAACGCACACTGTACAATCCAAATGTCTTCTTCAAACGAATATATACTTCACCCCAAAAAACTATCCGGTTTATTTTCAGCACACTTCTTTCATCTCTTCTTTCTGTACGTGGAGATACTGTTTAGCTTTTTAACCATCCAAGGATCATCAAACTCAATAACTGATGAGAAAACGCCTTCAGATTTCAGACGTAGGAGAAGCAGATACTGTTTGGAGAGCGAAGTCTGCCGTCATTAGTTTTCTTTTATTCAGCAAAAGAAGAAAACTGATCGCTAGTGAGGTTTATAACACACACACACACACACACACACACACACACACACACACACACACACACACACACTTGACTTCAGGAGAGAACACCTCACTATAAATAATTGCATATACAGAACCAGAAGTGCAAATGAATGTGATTCACAACGCTAGTCTCACTCTGTACAGTATGTATCTATATGTGTAGTCTGTAGTTCTGATTCTAACAAGGGAATTGTTTTGATTCTAACAGTGTTAACTACAGTGGGGAGAACAAGTATTTGATACACTGCCGATCATGCAGGTTTTCCTACTTACAAAGCATGTAGAGGTCTGTAAATTTTTTTTATCATAGGTACACTTCAACTGTGAGAGACGGAATCTAAAACAAAAATCCAGAAAATCACATTGTATGATTTTTAAGTCATTCATTTGCATTTTATTGCATGACATAAGTATTTGATACATCAGAAAACCAGAACTTAATATTTGGTACAGAAACCTTTGTTTGCAATTACAGAGATCATACATTTCCTGTAGTACTTGACCAGGTTTGCACACACTGAAGCAGGGATTTTGGCCCACTCCTCCATACAGACCTTCTCCAGATCCTTCAGGTTTCGGGGCTGTTGCTGGGCAATACGGACTTTCAGCTCCCTCCGAAGAGCCACTCCTTAGTTGCCCTGGCTGTGTGTTTCAGGTCGTTGTCATGCTGGAAGACTCAGCCACGACCCATCTTCAATGCTCTTACTGAGGGAAGGCCCCGTCCATACTCCCCTCAATACGGTGCAGTCGTCCTGTCCCCTTTGCAGAAACTCATCCCTAAAAATGATGTTTCCACCTCCATGCTTCATGGTTGGGATGGTGTTCTTGGGGTTGTACTCATCCTTCTTCTTCCTCCAAACACGACGAGTGGAGTTTAGACCAAAAAGCTCTATTTTTGTCTTATCAGACCACACAACCTTCTCCCATTCCTCCTCTGGATCCTCCAGATGGTCATTGGCAAACTTCAGACGGGCCTGGACATGAGCTGGCTTGAGCAGGGGGACCTTGCGTGCGCTGCAGGATTTTAATCCATGACGGCGTAGTGTGTTACTAATGGTTTTCTTTGAGACTGTGGTCCCAGCTCTCTTCAGGTCATTGACCAGGTCCTGCCGTGTAGTTCTGGGCTGACCCCTCACCTTCCTCATGATCATTGATGCCCCACGAGGTGAGATCTTCCATGGAGCCCCAGACCGAGGGTGATTGACCGTCATCTTGAACTTCTTCCATTTTCTAATAATTGTGCCAACAGTTGTTGCCTTCTCACCAAGCTGCTTGCCTATTGTCCTGTAGTCTTGGCCATTGTGGAGAGGTTGGAGTCTGTTTGATTGAGTGTGTGGACAGGTGTCTTTTATACAGGTAACGAGTTCAAACAGGTTACAGGTTACTACAGGTAATGAGTGAAGAACAGGAGGGCTTCTTAAAGATAAACTAACAGGTCTGTGAGAGACGGAATTCTTACTGGTTGGTAGGTGATCAAATACTTATGTCATGCAATAAAATGCAAATTAATTACTTAAGGATCATACAATGTGATTTTCTGGATTTTTGCGTCTCTCACAGTTGAAGGGTACCTATGATAACAAATTACAGACCTCTACATGCTTTGTAATTAGGAAAACCTGCAAAATCGGCAGTGTATCAAATACTTGTTCTCCCCAATGTATATGACAGCTGGCTGGAGGATAACAGTGAAGGATTGGCTGTAATGGGCTCAGAGCCAAACATACACAGAGATCTATGAAGACCACAGGTATGGAGGGGTGTGTGTGTGTGTGTGGTCAGTGTTTGTGTGTGTGTGTGTGTGTGTGTGTGTGTGTGTGTGGGCAGTGTTTGTGTGTGTGTGTGTGTGTGGGGGGGGGGGGGGGGGGGGGCAGCGTTTTGTGTGGTGTGTGGCCTGAAGTTCAGTTTTATATAAACCTCAGAATTCATGAATTCTAGATATGCAATAGGGATTCTGCATTAGGGTAGTCAGATGGCTCATGTGGAAAGTAATCACATCATGGGGCGAGTTACAAATGGTGCCCTATTCACAATGTAGTACACTACTTTAGACCAGGGCTCATAGCGTTCTGTTATGTTGTGTGCACTACTTTAGACCAGGGCTCATAGCGTTCTGTTATGTTGTGTGCACTACTTTAGACCAGGGCTCATAGCGTTCTGTTATGTAGTGCACTACTTTAGACCAGGGCTCATAGGGTTCTGTTATGTAGTGCACTACTTTAGACCAGGGCTCATAGGGTTGGTTCTGTTATGTTGTGTGCACTACTTTAGACCAGGGCTCATAGCGTTCTGTTATGTATTGCACTACTTTAGACCAGGGCTCATAGGGTTCTGTTATGTTGTGTGCACTACTTTAGACCAGGGCTCATAGCGTTCTGTTATGTTGTGTGCACTACTTTAGACCAGGGCTCATAGCGTTCTGTTATTTAGTGCACTACTTTAGACCAGGGCTCATAGCGTTCTGTTATTTAGTGCACTACTTTAGACCAGGGCTCATAGCGTTCTGTTATGTAGTGCACTACTTTAGACCAGGGCTCATAGCGTTCTGTTATTTAGTGTACTACTTTAGACCAGGGCTCATAGCGTTCTGTTATTTAGTGCACTACTTTAGACCAGGGCTCATAGCGTTCTGTTATTTAGTGCACTACTTTAGACCAGGGCTCATAGCGTTCTGTTATTTAGTGTACTACTTTAGACCAGGGCTCATAGGGTTCTGTTATGTAGTGTACTACTTTAGACCAGGGCTCATAGCGTTCTGTTATTTAGTGCACTACTTTAGACCAGGGCTCATAGGGTTCTGTTATGTAGTGCACTACTTTAGACCAGGGCTCATAGGGTTCTGTTATGTTGTGTGCACTACTTTAGACCATGGCTCATAGGGTTCTGTTATGTATTGCACTACTTTAGACCAGGGCTCATAGCGTTCTGTTATGTTGTGTGCACTACTTTAGACCATGGCTCATAGGGTTCTGTTATGTAGTGCACTACTTTAGACCAGGGCTCATAGCGTTCTGTTATGTTGTGTGCACTACTTTAGACCAGGGCTCATAGCGTTCTGTTATTTAGTGCACTACTTTAGACCAGGGCTCATAGGGTTCTGTTATGTATTGCACTACTTTAGACCAGGGCTCATAGCGTTCTGTTATGTTGTGTGCACTACTTTAGACCATGGCTCATAGGGTTCTGTTATGTAGTGCACTACTTTAGACCAGGGCTCATAGCGTTCTGTTATGTTGTGTGCACTACTTTAGACCAGGGCTCATAGCGTTCTGTTATTTAGTGCACTACTTTAGACCAGGGCTCATAGGGTTCTGTTATGTATTGCACTACTTTAGACCAGGGCTCATAGGGTTCTGTTATGTATTGCACTACTTTAGACCAGGGCTCATAGGGTTCTGTTATGTATTGCACTACTTTAGACCAGGGCTCATAGCGTTCTGTTATTTAGTGCACTACTTTAGACCAGGGCTCATAGGGTTCTGTTATGTATTGCACTACTTTAGACCAGGGCTCATAGCGTTCTGTTATTTAGTGCACTACTTTAGACCAGGGCTCATAGGGTTCTGTTATGTATTGCACTACTTTAGACCAGGGCTCATAGCGTTCTGTTATTTAGTGCACTACTTTAGACCAGGGCTCATAGGGTTCTGTTATGTATTGCACTACTTTAGACCAGGGCTCATAGGGTTCTGTTATGTAGTGTACTACTTTAGACCAGGGCTCATAGCGTTCTGTTATTTAGTGCACTACTTTAGACCAGGGCTCATAGCGTTCTGTTATGTTGTGTGCACTACTTTAGACCAGGGCTCATAGCGTTCTGTTATGTAGTGTGCACTACTTTAGACCAGGACTCATAGGGTTCTGTTATTTAGTGTACTACTTTAGACCAGGGCTCATAGCGTTCTGTTATGTATTGCACTACTTTAGACCAGGGCTCATAGGGTTCTGTTATGTTGTGTGCACTACTTTAGACCAGGGCTCATAGGGTTCTGTTATGTTGTGTGCACTACTTTAGACCAGGGCTCATAGCGTTCTGTTATGTTGTGTGCACTACTTTAGACCAGGGCTCATAGGGTTCTGTTATGTATTGCACTACTTTAGACCAGGGCTCATAGGGTTCTGTTATGTTGTGTGCACTACTTTAGACCAGGGCTCATAGGGTTCTGTTATGTTGTGTGCACTACTTTAGACCAGGGCTCATAGGGTTCTGTTATGTTGTGTGCACTACTTTAGACCAGGGCTCATAGCGTTCTGTTATGTAGTGCACCACTTTAGATAGATTGTATAGGGAATAGGGTGTAATTTGGGACTGAGCCAGTGGGTTTACTATGTAGTGTGCACGGTATAGAGAATAGGGTGTAATTTGTTGTTTACTGTAGCATAGCACTACAGAATAGTAACAACGGTCGGAGAGTAGTAAACGTAGTTCAACTAGTAATTTAACTATATTTAGCAGTGGAATTGGTGGTGGTTGAACTCAACTCAAATCTAGGTGGTGTTTTCAGTCTTTGATTCATTTTATCCCTGGTTGGGATGTAGCTAACTACTGGATGTAGCTAACTACTGGATGTAGCTAACTACTGGATGTAGCTAACGATTGGATGTAGCTAACTACTGGATGTAGCCAACTACTGGATGCAGCTAACTATTGGATGTAGCTAACTACTGGATGTTGCTAACTACTGGATGTAGCTAACTATTGGATGTAGCTAACTACTGGATGTAGCTAACTACTGGATGTAGCTAACTACTGGATGTTGCTAACTACTGGATGTAGCTAACTATTGGATGTAGTTAACTACTGGATGTAGCTAACTACTGGATGTAGCTAACTACTGGATGTAGCTAACTACTGGATGTAGCTAACTAATGGATGTAGCTAACTACTGGATGTAGCTAACTATTGGATGTAGCTAACTACTGGATGTAGCTAACTACTGGATGCAGCTAACTACTGGATGTAGCTAACTACTGGATGTAGCTAACTACTGGATGTAGCTAACTACTGGATGTAGCTAACTACTGGATGTAGCTAACTAATGGATGTAGCTAACTATTGGATGTAGCTAACTACTGGATGTAGCTAACTACTGGATGTAGCTAACTACTGGATGTAGCTAACACACTAATCTTTCAGCAAAAAGACAATAAAATATGTGTGAACGTCGGTTCTGTTTCCGCATCAGAGCTGTCTGATTCTCGCTTGGATTTGATAGTCTAATTTAGTCATATTCTGTTAATATATGACCGCAATAAAAGTGAAGAATTATTACAATTTTGTAGTCTATGACATTTCAGATTTACATAAATGATACTTTTTAAATAAAGTCGTTTCGATGTCGTGAACTACTTTTTCAAAGTAACTTTAGATAACCCCTATCAGTCCAGAGACTCCAGCAAAAAAATAATATGATTTATTTTATCTGACTTTCATTCATCTGCATATATTTAACCTCAAAATGAAGTGTTTTACCATTTTATTTTCAGAACAACCAAAACCATTTGACATAAATAGTTGCATTCATGAGTTGTATTGACAAATGTAAAATTTTAAAAAATCACAATCAAACCAAAGAAAAAACCTGATCAAAATGTATTTGAATTATGTAACTTCAGATGTGGTCTGCTCTGAATATCCAACTAGACGGAGGAAACTGGTAGTCTGCTCGGTGGGAAATTAATATCCAACTAGACAGAGGAAACTGGTAGTCTGCTCGGTGGGAAATTAATATCCAACTAGACAGAGGAAACTGGTAGTCTGCTCGGTGGGAAATTAATATCCAACTAGACAGAGGAAACTGGTAGTCTGCTCAGTGGGAAATTAATATCCAACTAGACAGAGGAAACTGGTAGTCTGCTCAGTGGGAAATTAATATCCAACTAGACGGAGGAAACTGGTAGTCTGCTCAGTGGGAAATTAATATCCAACTAGACAGAGGAAACTGGTAGTCTGCTCGGTGGGAAATTAATATCCAACTAGACAGAGGAAACTGGTAGTCTGCTCGGTGGGAAATTAATATCCAACTAGACAGAGGAAACTGGTAGTCTGCTCAGTGGGAAATTAATATCCAACTAGACAGAGGAAACTGGTAGTCTGCTCGGTGGGAAATTAATATCCAACTAGACAGAGGAAACTGGTAGTCTGCTCGGTGGGAAATTAATATCCAACTAGACAGAGGAAACTGGTAGTCTGCTCGGTGGGAAATTAATATCCAACTAGACAGAGGAAACTGGTAGTCTGCTCGGTGGGAAATTAATATCCAACTAGACGGAGGAAACTGGTAGTCTGCTCGGTGGGAAATTAATATCCAACTAGACGGAGGAAACTGGTAGTCTGCTCAGTGGGAAATGAATATCCAACTAGACAGAGGAAACTGGTAGTCTGCTCAGTGGGAAATTAATATCCAACTAGACAGAGGAAACTGGTAGTCTGCTCAGTGGGAAATTAATATCCAACTAGACGGAGGAAACTGGTAGTCTGCTCAGTGGGAAATTAATATCCAACTAGACAGAGGAAACTGGTAGTCTGCTCAGTGGGAAATTCATATCCAACTAGACAGAGGAAACTGGTAGTCTGCTCAGTGGGAAATTAATATCCAACTAGACAGAGGAAACTGGTAGTCTGCTCAGTGGGAAATTAATATCCAACTAGACGGAGGAAACTGGTAGTCTGCTCAGTGGGAAATTAATATCCAACTAGACAGAGGAAACTGGTAGTCTGCTCAGTGGGAAATTAATATCCAACTAGACAGAGGAAACTGGTATTCTGCTCAGTGGGAAATTAATATCCAACTAGACAGAGGAAACTGGTAGTCTGCTCAGTGGGAAATGAATATCCAACTAGACAGAGGAAACTGGTAGTCTGCTCAGTGAGAAATTAATATCCAACTAGACAGAGGAAACTGGTAGTCTGCTCAGTGGGAAATTAATATCCAACTAGACAGAGGAAACTGGTAGTCTGCTCAGTGGGAAATTAATATCCAACTAGACAGAGGAAACTGGTAGTCTGCTCAGTGGGAAATTAATATCCAACTAGACAGAGGAAACTGGTAGTCTGCTCAGTGGGAAATTAATATCCAACTAGACAGAGGAAACTGGTAGTCTGCTCAGTGGGAAATTAATATCCAACTAGACAGAGGAAACTGGTAGTCTGCTCAGTGGGAAATTAATATCCAACTAGACAGAGGAAACTGGTAGTCTGCTCAGTGGGAAATTAATATCCAACTAGACAGAGGAAACTGGTAGTCTGCTCAGTGAGAAATTAATATCCAACTAGACAGAGGAAACTGGTAGTCTGCTCAGTGGGAAATTAATATCCAACTAGACAGAGGAAACTGGTAGTCTGCTCAGTGGGAAATTAATATCCAACTAGACAGAGGAAACTGGTAGTCTGCTCAGTGGGAAATTAATATCCAACTAGACAGAGGAAACTGGTAGTCTGCTCAGTGGGAAATTAATATCCAACTAGACAGAGGAAACTGGTAGTCTGCTCAGTGGGAAATTAATATCCAACTAGACGGAGGAAACTGGTAGTCTGCTCAGTGGGAAATAAATATCCAACTAGACAGAGGAAACTGGTAGTCTGCTCAGTGGGAAATTAATATCCAACTAGACAGAGGAAACTGGTAGTCTGCTCAGTGGGAAATTAATATCCAACTAGACAGCGGAAACTGGTAGTCTGCTCAGTGGGAAATTAATATCCAACTAGACAGAGGAAACTGGTAGTCTGCTCAGTGGGAAATTAATATCCAACTAGACAGAGGAAACTGGTAGTCTGCTCAGTGGGAAATTAATATCCAACTAGACAGAGGAAACTGGTAGTCTGCTCAGTGGGAAATTAATATCCAACTAGACAGAGGAAACTGGTAGTCTGCTCAGTGGGAAATTAATATCCAACTAGACGGAGGAAACTGGTAGTCTGCTCAGTGGGAAATTAATATCCAACTAGACAGAGGAAACTGGTAGTCTGCTCAGTGGGAAATTCATATCCAACTAGACAGAGGAAACTGGTAGTCTGCTCAGTGGGAAATTAATATCCAACTAGACAGAGGAAACTGGTAGTCTGCTCAGTGGGAAATTAATATCCAACTAGACGGAGGAAACTGGTAGTCTGCTCAGTGGGAAATTAATATCCAACTAGACAGAGGAAACTGGTAGTCTGCTCAGTGGGAAATTAATATCCAACTAGACAGAGGAAACTGGTATTCTGCTCAGTGGGAAATTAATATCCAACTAGACAGAGGAAACTGGTAGTCTGCTCAGTGGGAAATGAATATCCAACTAGACAGAGGAAACTGGTAGTCTGCTCAGTGAGAAATTAATATCCAACTAGACAGAGGAAACTGGTAGTCTGCTCAGTGGGAAATTAATATCCAACTAGACAGAGGAAACTGGTAGTCTGCTCAGTGGGAAATTAATATCCAACTAGACAGAGGAAACTGGTAGTCTGCTCAGTGGGAAATTAATATCCAACTAGACAGAGGAAACTGGTAGTCTGCTCAGTGGGAAATTAATATCCAACTAGACAGAGGAAACTGGTAGTCTGCTCAGTGGGAAATTAATATCCAACTAGACAGAGGAAACTGGTAGTCTGCTCAGTGGGAAATTAATATCCAACTAGACAGAGGAAACTGGTAGTCTGCTCAGTGGGAAATTAATATCCAACTAGACAGAGGAAACTGGTAGTCTGCTCAGTGAGAAATTAATATCCAACTAGACAGAGGAAACTGGTAGTCTGCTCAGTGGGAAATTAATATCCAACTAGACAGAGGAAACTGGTAGTCTGCTCAGTGGGAAATTAATATCCAACTAGACAGAGGAAACTGGTAGTCTGCTCAGTGGGAAATTAATATCCAACTAGACAGAGGAAACTGGTAGTCTGCTCAGTGGGAAATTAATATCCAACTAGACAGAGGAAACTGGTAGTCTGCTCAGTGGGAAATTAATATCCAACTAGACGGAGGAAACTGGTAGTCTGCTCAGTGGGAAATAAATATCCAACTAGACAGAGGAAACTGGTAGTCTGCTCAGTGGGAAATTAATATCCAACTAGACAGAGGAAACTGGTAGTCTGCTCAGTGGGAAATTAATATCCAACTAGACAGCGGAAACTGGTAGTCTGCTCAGTGGGAAATTAATATCCAACTAGACAGAGGAAACTGGTAGTCTGCTCAGTGGGAAATTAATATCCAACTAGACAGAGGAAACTGGTAGTCTGCTCAGTGGGAAATTAATATCCAACTAGACAGAGGAAACTGGTAGTCTGCTCAGTGGGAAATTAATATCCAACTAGACAGAGGAAACTGGTAGTCTGCTCAGTGGGAAATTAATATCCAACTAGACGGAGGAAACTGGTAGTCTGCTCAGTGGGAAATTAATATCCAACTAGACAGAGGAAACTGGTAGTCTGCTCAGTGGGAAATTAATATCCAACTAGACGGTAACCACTGGGCGGAGTTTAGAGTTTGTGACAGCAACTATGTGAGCTTGTTGTCGACAGATTTAACTCTTTTAAAAAAAAAAACATTAATCAATACTTAGGTCACATTTTCAAAACTCTTCACACAGTGAGGACAACAGCAGTTTATGTGGGATAAACTGTGGATCATTTTTCATTGCTTTGGCACAAAATGCATTCAATGACTACATCTTTAAGATTTCATGAATTATTATCTCACTCAGACACAACCACCACCAAAACTCTATGTACCTACAGGCCAATTTACACATGTTTACATACTCTTTTCAAAACTGTTACTTTTAAGTTGAAAACCTAACACAACACAAAATTGAAAAAGTCAGCAATTTGCTACATTTCTACAGTGATACCGTATTGAGATATATTCCACATCTAAATAATGAAATACTATCAAAACAATTAGACCAACCACAGCTGATTCCCATCGTAGCTGAACACCTACACAGGTGTTAGTGTCATTACCATCTATACAAAAGGGTACATTATGCTGTAGTGTAATGTAAACATGGACCCAGACAGAGATAGAGAAGTGGCTGACAGAGGAAGAAGAGCGGCTGGCAGAGGAAGAGGAGTACGTATGCGTGGTGGAAGAAGACTGAGAGGAAGATCAAGAGCTGTCGTCTCAGATGAGATTAGGGCTACTATAATTGATCATGTAATAAATAAATCATGGTCTATCAATGAAAGAGGCTGGTCTGAGAGTGCAGACAAATCTGCTACGCTTAACAGTGGCATCTATTGTGAGACATTTCCAGCAAAACAATAGATAAGATGTGCATTCTGCAAAGGGCTTCTGACTGACCTGCACATTACAGAAGTAAATTGAGCAAAGCCTCCAAACCCACTTGTGTGTAATTGTTTTTGTATTTCTGCTTAGAACCCAACGGTTACCTCCCACAGGCGGGAGAGGTAGGATATTCACTGCTGAGCAGGAAACTGCCATCGTTTATATCTTCATCAGAAACAATGGCATAAAACACAGAGATTTGGGACAGGGTTGGCAGACAACATTACATTTGGAAATATTCACAATGTAACCAGAACAACTATTTCTAGAGTCCTGAAACAACATCAAGTTAGGATGAAGCAGTTGTCCCCTTTGAGAGAAACTCTGAACGAGTCAAGAAACTCAGGAACTAATATGTCCAGGTAAGATGACTATAAAATACAGAACTGGTTTTGAACAAAGCCAAACAGGGCAGAAGCACACAATGGCATGTTTTTAGGTATAATGTAAACTACAGTAATAACCTAACTCCTATGTTGCCTTGTGGATGTATTTTAGAGAGTCATGGAGATTGAAGCCAGGCAAACACCCCACGTATTCATCTTTGTGGATGAGGCTGGTTTCAACTTGGCCAAAACACGGCGGTGAGGAAGGAATGTGATTGGGGAAAAGAGCCACAGTGGATGTCCCGGGCCAGAGGGGTGGATGTCCCGGGCCAGAGGGGTGGATGTCCCGGGCCAGAGGGGTGGATGTCCCGGGCCAGAGGGGTGAACGTCCCGAGCCAGAGCGGTGGATGTCCCGGGCCAGAGGGGTGTATGTCCCGAGCCAGAGGGGTGTATGTCCCGGGCCAGAGGGGTGCCAACATCACGAGGTGTGCAGCAATATCCACTGTTACACAAAATGCTAATTGGGCCACACAACACAGGGAGTCTCATTACATTCCTGGATGACCTCTATGGAAGGGTTGGGTCAGGTGAGGAAAGGGTTGTAGTGAGGGGAAATCGACCAAAGTTTGTAATTGTATGGGACAATGTAACATTTCACCACTCCGGTGCAGTCACAGAGTGGTTTGGCAGTCCCTCCGGGGATGGTGTCACATTTCCTCCCACCTTTCTCTCCGTTCCTCAACCCCATAGAGGAATTATTTTCCTCATGGAGGTGGAAGGTTTTTGACCACCATCCACATGATCAAATGTCCCTCCTGGACGCAATGAATGCTGGATGCCTGGACATATCTGCAGAAGATTGCCAGGGATAGACCAGGCATGCCAAAAGATTCTTTCCTAGGTGTATTGCCCAAGATGACATAAGAAGTAATGTGGATGAGAAGGGTTGACTAGCATTGCTACTGTATCTGTATCGGTAGATGGTGTATATACACTTTCTTGTATTTTTGGAATCACTCAATGCCAAAAAAGATATTGAAGCATATTGCATCATGTCTGATTAATTCCTGCTACATATACTGCAGTGAATTCTAAACAGTAGAGAGGTGTCATTGTTGTTTTGTAAAGACATTTTACAGAAGAAAACATGGTGTAATGCTACCTGTTGTTAGTGTTTTTTTTAGGTCGTTGTTTTATGAGTGACAATGTGTGCTTGTTGGGTGACAACCTTTGCTAGTGTTATGTTTGCCAGTGTTATGGAAGAATGAGTTGATTTGAGACATGTATGAAGTCTTTTGGTAGTTTTAGTGCATTTTGGTTGTGAAATGAACTGCTGTGCCAAGCTAAAATTTGGTTAGAACAGTGTGAAGAGTTTTGAAAAAGTGACCTAAGTATTGAAAAATGGGTCCTAGCAATTGTAAAAAAACTGTAAATAGACTGCTATGTGAGATCGTTGTCTACAGATGAAATAGATAACTATGTGAGATCGTTGTCTACAGATTAAATAGATAACTATGTGAGATCGTTGTCTACAGATTAAATAGATAACTATGTGAGATCGTTGTCTACAGATGAAATAGATAACTATGTGAGATCGTTGTCTACAGATGAAATCAAATCAAATGGTAAAACCCAGAAGCTAAAACACAAAATGGTAAAAAATAAATTAAAAGTCCAAAACATTACAGAGTTACAGTGGGACACATTGGATTAAATAAACTATATGTTTCTTAAAGGGAACTTCAGTTAAAGGGAACTTCAGTTAAAGGTCACTTCAGTTAAAGGGGACTTCAGTTAAAGGTGACTTCAGTTAAAGGGGACTTCAGTTAAAGGGGACTTCAGTTAAAGGTGACTTCAGTTAAAGGGGACTTCAGTTAAAGGGGACTTCAGTTAAAGGGGACTTCAGTTAAAGGGGACTTCAGTTAAAGGGGACTTCAGTTAAAGGGGACTTCAGTTAAAGGGGACTTCAGTTAAAGGTGACTTCAGTTAAAGGGGACTTCAGTTAAAGGTGACTTCAGTTAAAGGGGACTTCAGTTAAGGGTGACTTCAGTTAAAGGGGACTTCAGTTAAAGGGGACTTCAGTTAAAGGGGACTTCAGTTAAAGGTGACTTCAGTTAAAGGGGACTTCAGTTAAAGGTGACTTCAGTTAAAGGTGACTTCAGTTAAAGGGGACTTCAGTTAAAGGGGACTTCAGTGTACCTTTAACTTCTTTCAGCGTCAAGTAATCAGGAGCTTGGTAAACTATCTACTCAGAGTGTTTTATGGCCAGGGCTACTGCTGCGCTATGTCTACATGACAAATTACAGTGTACACAACATGTGTGTGTGTGTGTGTGTGTGTGTGTGTGTGTGTGTGTGTGTGTGTGTGTGTGTGTGTGTGTGTGTGTGTGTGTGTGTGTGTGTGTGTGTGTGTGTGTGTGTGTGTGAGATCCTCCATCCTTACAGAGACAGGGGTCCCCAGTGGCATAATATTCCCTCAAAGTAGTGCACTACATAGGAACTACATGGTCAAAGTAGTGCACTACATAGGAACTACATGGTCAAAGTAGTGCACTACATAGGAACTACATGGTCAAAGTAGTGCACTACATAGGAACTACATGGTCAAAGTAGTGCACTACATAGGAACTACATGGTCAAAGTAGGGCACTACATAGGAACTACATATTCAAAGTAGTGAACTACATAGGAACTACATGGTCAAAGTAATGCACTACATAGGGAATAGGGTGCCAGTTCTGGTCTAAAGTAGTGCACTACATAAGGAACTACATGGTCAAAGTAGTGCACTACATAAGGAACTACATGGTCAAATTAGTGCACTACATAAGGAACTACATGGTTAAAGTAGTGCACTACATAAGGGAATAGGGTGCCATTTGGGACACATTTGAGTTACTGCTGGAGTTTCCCCCTCCAAACGTCTTCCAGTGTCACCATGGTGGTAGAACAGCCTTCCAACTCTGTTTCTGACAGCCACGTCACAAACAAAACTGCCTACTTCTCCTACGTACTCCAAATGATCTCTCTCTCTACCTCTCTCTCTCTCTCTGTCTCTCTCTCTCTCTCTCTCTGATCTCTCTCTCTCTCTCTCTCTACTTCTCTGATCTCTCTCCCTCTCTCTCTCTCTCTCTCTTTCTCCCTCTGCTCTCTCTCTCTCTCTCTCTCTCTCTCTCTCTCTCAAACACATCCTGTCTCAGCCTCTCTCTCTCTCTCTCTGCTCTCTCTTTCTCTCTCTGCTCTCTCTTTCTCTCTCTCTCAAACACAGCCTGTGTCTCAGCTTCTCTCTCTCTCGCTCTATCTCTGTCAGATATCTGAACTCTGTGTTCAGCTAGGCAGGTAAGGGTGTTATGTTAACACCACCGTAGTGCTTTACCACGAAAACACAAAATTAAACGTCAACATTTAGTCCTGAATTCTTAAGCATCACAGAAACATCCTCCTCTTTTTTCTCATCTCTCTGAAGCTGTAGTGTCAAATTCTCAGTAAACGAAAGTAAGAAAGATACAACCCCTTGGTCTTCATCAGGTGGAGATAAATGCAGAGCAGAATGTCAGCAGGTAAATGTTAAATCTGTTCAGTCACCTCAGATCTGGTTAGGTGTGTAAATCTGTTCAGTCACCTCAGATCTGTTGTGTAAATGTGTTCAGAGTCACCTCAGATCTGGTGTGTAAATGTGTTCAGAGTCACCTCAGATCTGGTGTGTAAATGTGTTCAGAGTCATCTCAGATCTGGTGTGTAAATCTGTTCAGAGTCCTCTCAGATCTGGTGTGTAAATCTGTTCAGAGTCACCTCAGATCTGGTGTGTAAATCTGTTCAGAGTCATCTCAGATCTGGTGTGCAAATCTGTTCAGAGTCATCTCAGATCTGGTGTGCAAATCTGTTCAGAGTCATCTCAGATCTGGTGTGTAAATCTGTTCAGAGTCCTCTCAGATCTGGTGTGTAAATCTGTTCAGAGTAAATCAGAATAAACCATTGTGTATAACTAGGACGGTGGACCTCAGAGCCCAGTCAGGACGCAGATTCATTTTCTACTTTCATCAGGAGATTTAGAAGGAGGGAGGATGGCAGAGAAGAGAGGTAGTGATAGTGTCATTTTCCCATCGCCTCCCACCTCCTTGCCACACACAAAGCTCTGAATAAATCTGACGCTGTTCTGTTCCAACTTCCCCGTTGTCTCCTCCGCCTCCCCACCTGTCTCTCTCTCCCTGACTCAATTGTTCACTTCAGTGTGCAGATGTCACTACCCTTCCACCGATGTCACTGGGGTGTCATTCGATGCGCACCTGCACTTGGCAGGCGGCTCCGCTCGGCTTAAAGGGCAAAGCGGAACGGTGGAGAGGGATGTGTCACAGGGCTTGACACCACACAGATTTACATTTCATTACACTGCTTGATTGAGTCCACCTGCCCTGCGTTCAACCCTCATCCACCCTAATCCACAATGTCATATCTCTCCACACTGCTTTCAACCCTCATCCACCCTCATCCACAATGTCATATCTCTGCCCTGCTTTCAACCCTCATCCACCCTCATCCACAATGTCATATCTCTGCCCTGCTGTCAACCCTCATCCACCCTCATCCACAATGTCATATCTCTGCCCTGCTTTCAACCCTCATCCACCCCCTCGTCAATGTCATATCTCTGCCCTGCTTTCAACCCTCATCCACCCCCTCCACGATGTCATATCTCTGCCCTGCTTTCAACCCTCATCCACCTCCTCCACAATGTCATATCTCTGCCCTGCTTTCAACCCTCATCCACCCCCTCCACAATGTCATATCTCTGCCCTGTTTTCAACCCTCATCCACCCTCATCCACAATGTAATTTCTCTGCCCTGCTTTCAACCCTCATCCACCCTCATCCACAATGTCATATCTCTGCCCTGCTTTCAACCCTCATCCACCCTCATCCACAATGTCATATCTCTGCCCTGCTTTCAACCCTCATCCACCCTCATCCACAATGTCATATCTCTGCCCTGCTTTCAACCCTCATCCACCCTCATCCACAATGTCATATCTCTGCCCTGGTTTCAACCCTCATCCACCCCCTCCACGATGTCATATCTCTGCCCTGCTTTCAACCCTCATCCACTCCCTCCACAATGTCATATCTCTGCCCTGCTTTCAATCCTCATCCACCCCCTCCACGATGTCATATCTCTGCCCTGCTTTCACCTCCGTCCATCCACCACCCCTCCGTCCATCCATCCATCCTTCCTCCACCACCCTGTCCATCCATCCCCTGTCCATTCACCCCTCCTCCACCTTGTCCATCCATCCCCTGTCCATTCACCCCTCCACCACCCTGTCCATCCATCCCCTGTCCATTCACCTCTCCACCACCCTGTCCATCCATCCCCTGTCCATTCACCCCTCCACCACCCTGTCCATCCATCCCCTGTCCATTCACCCCTCCTCCACCTCGCGCCCATGCACCACTTCACCCTGCCGTACACTCCTCCCCTGCTACACCTCTATCCCTCAACCCCACTTCCTCGCCTCGCCCCTCCATACCTCTCTGCTCCAGCCATCTGTGGAGGGGACAGATCGGGACCATCGACACAAACTAGAAATGATGTACAAGGTAACACATGCCAGT
>NC_143046.1:3732500-3777500 GCF_057628025.1 Oncorhynchus mykiss | reverse complement strand
CTCACTTGTCACCATAGCAACACCCACTTGCAGCACTCGCTCCAGCAGGTATATCTCTCTGGTCATCCCCAAAGCCAACTCCTCCTTTGGCTGCCTTTCCTTCCAGTTCTCTGCTGCCAATGACTGGAACGAATTGCAAAAATCACTGAAGCTGGAGTCTTATATCTCCCTCACTAACTTTAAGCACCAGCTGTCAGAGCAGCTTACCGATCATTGCACATCTACACAGCCCATCTGTAAATAGCCCATCCAAATACCTCATCCCCATATTGTTATTTATTTTGCTCCTTTGCACCCCAGTATCTCTACTTGCAAATTCATCTTCTGCACAACTATCACTCCAGTTTTAATGCTAAATTGTAATTATTTCACCACTATGGCCTATTCATTTCCTTACCTCCCTAATCGTACTACATTTGCACACACTGAATATATATTTTTCTATTGTGTTATTGACTATGTTTGTTTACTACATGTGTAACTCTGTTGTTGTTGTTTGAGTCGCACTGCTTTGCTTTATCTTGGCCAGGCCATTGTTTTCAACTGGCCTACCTGGTTAAATATAGAACATGTTCTCAACAGGCCTACCTGGTTAAATATAGAACATGTTCTCAACTGGCCTACCTGGTTAAATATAGAACATGTTCTCAACAGGACTACCTGGTTAAATATAGAACATGTTCATGGTGATCATGTCCTGGTTAGCACAGTGATCATGTCCTGGTTAGCCCAGTGATCATGTCCTGGTTAGCCCAGTGTTCATGTCCTGGTTAGCCCAGTGATCATGTCCTGGTTAGCCCAGTGATCATGTCCTGGTTAGCCCAGTGATCATGTCCTGGTTAGCCCAGTGATCATGTCCTGGTTAGCCCAGTGATCATGTCCTGGTTAGCCCAGTGTTCATGTCCTGCTTAGCCCAGTGATCATGTCCTGGTTAGCACAGTGATCATGTCCTGGTTAGCCCAGTGATCATGTCCTGGTTAGCCCAGTGTTCATGTCCTGGTTAGCCCAGTGATCATGTCCTGGTTAGCCCAGTGATCATGTCCTGGTTAGCCCAGTGATCATGTCCTGGTTAGCCCAGTGTTCATGTCCTGCTTAGCCCAGTGATCATGTCCTGGTTAGCACAGTGATCATGTCCTGGTTAGCCCAGTGATCATGTCCTGGTTAGCCCAGTGTTCATGTCCTGGTTAGCCCAGTGATCATGTCCTGGTTAGCCCAGTGATCATGTCCTGGTTAGCCCAGTGATCATGTCCTGGTTAGCCCAGTGATCATGTCCTGGTTAGCCCAGTGATCATGTCCTGGTTAGCCCAGTGTTCATGTCCTGGTTAGCCCAGTGTTCATGTCCTGGTTAGCCCAGTGTTCATGTCCTGGTTAGCCCAGTGTTCATGTCCTGGTTAGCCCAGTGATCATGCCCTGGTTAGCCCAGTGATCATGTCCTGGTTAGCCCAGTGTTCATGTCCTGGTTAGCCCAGTGATCATGTCCTGGTTAGCCCAGTGATCATGTCCTGGTTAGCCCAGTGATCATGTCCTGATTAGCCCAGTGATCTTGTCCTGGTTAGCACAGCTACTGAATATAGGCTATTCACATCAAAGTAAGTGCGGATATTGTGCTGTGTCCTTGTTGGAGGACCAAAGTGAAAGTGAATACGAAGACTGGTGATGCTTCATGATAATCGGAAATGGATTTAACGTGTGCATTTCTGTCCAAAAAACTAACAACGTAAATGGCCACGTATGACTTGTTTGGTTCAGTTGTCAACTAATGGGAATTTAATGTGAAAATAACAAAACATTTCACCATGTCATTGGGTTAAAATACAATTTACATTGGGGACTTTTATTCAACATCACATAGATCTTTTTTTAGGTTGAAATGACATGGAAACAACATTGCTTCAACCACTTTTTGCCCAGTGTGGTGGTTTTGTTTAGGAATTTGGGTTCACTTGACATTTCAGCAATGTGAAAACAAACCGGACCAGATGAAGACAATACAATGTAAATACAACTCAGAACTAGGTGAGAAAACACCCGCGGACACTAATCAATCATAATCAGAATGACGAGAACAAGATGCTGGATTAACGATCACGTCATAGCAGAGGAGGATGATGGATTAATGAACACGTCATAGTAGAACTCTCAGGAGGATGATGGATTAATGAACACGTCATAGCAGAGGAGGATGATGGATTAATGAACACGTCATAGTAGAACTCTCAGGAGGATGATGGATTAATGAACACGTCATAGTAGAGGAGGATGATGGATTAATGAACACGTCATAGTAGAACTCTCAGGAGGATGATGGATTAATGAACACGTCATAGTAGAACTCTCAGGAGGAGGATGGATTAATGAACACGTCATAGTAGAACTCTCAGGAGGATGATGGATTAATGAACACGTCATAGGATTGTTGAATAGTGACAGTGTATATAAACGGTGTAAATATCATATCTATACCTAGGGCAGTGTATATAAGGGTGTAAATATCACCTTTATAACTCTAAGGCAGTGTTTATACAGGGTGTAAATATCACCTTTATAACTCTAGAACAGTGTATATAAGGGTGTAAATATCACCTTTATAACTCTAGAACAGTGTATATACAGGGTGTAAATATCACCTTTATAACTCTAGAACAGTGTATACACAGGGTGTAAATATCACCTTTATAACTCTAGAACAGTGTATATACAGGGTGTAAATATCACCTTTATAACTCTAGAACAGTGTATATACAGGGTGTAAATATCACCTATATAACTCTAGAACAGTGTATATACAGGGTGTAAATATCACCTTTATAACTCTAGAACAGTGTATATACAGGGTGTAAATATCACCTATATAACTCTAGAACAGTGTATATACAGGGTGTAAATATCACCTATATAACTCTAGAACAGTGTATATACAGGGTGTAAATATCACCTTTATAACTCTAGAACAGTGTATATACAGGGTGTAAATATCACCTTTATAACTCTAAGGCAGTGTTTATACAGGGTGTTAATATACAAATAATCAATGCAGTTAGTCTGTGTAGCCATTTTGTTAGCTATTTAGCATTCGTGTGTGTGTGTGTGTGTGTGTGTGTGTGTGTGTGTGTGTGTGTGTGTGTGTGTGTGTGTGTATGTGTGTGTGTGTGTGCGTGTGTGTGTGTGTGTGTGTGTGTGTGTGTGTGTGTGTGTGTGTGTGTGTGTGTGTGTGTGTGTGTCTCCTCATCCTGCTGGGTTAATTGGTTAAGATGGACTGCGGAACAGTTTGATGAGGGTAATTAGGAAGGTAATGGATGAGAACTAAACTCCCTACAGGACTGTTTTGTCTGAGGCACAAACGTCTGTCTGTTCCCATTCAGGCCGCAGGGATCTCTGGTCTAATATTGTGCACTATATAGGGAATAGGGCTCTGGTCTAATATTGTGCACTATATAGGGAATAGGGCTCTGGTCTAATATTGTGCACTATATAGGGAATAGGGCTCTGGTCTAATATTGTGCACTATATAGGGAATAGGACTCTGGTCTAATATTGTGCACTATATACGGAATAGGGCTCTGGTCTAAAGTAGTGCACTATATAGGGAATAGGGTTTCACCCTGGTCAACAGTAGTGTACTATATAGGGAACAGGGTGCCACCCTGGTCAACAGTAGTGTACTATATAGGGAATAGGGTGCCACCCTGGTCAACAGTAGTGTACTATATAGGGAATAGAGTGCCACCCTGGTCAAACGTAGTGTGCTATATAGGGAATAGGGTGCCACCCTGGTCAACAGTAGTGTACTATATAGGGAATAGGGTGCCACCCTGGTCAAACGTAGTGTACTATATAGGGAATAGGGTGCCATTGGGGATGCACAGTACTCCAGAGGGTTGTTGGTTCTTTTAATGTATTTATCTATCAACATAAAGTGAATTACATCATGAACCAGGCTACTATTCTAATTAACATAAAGTGAATTACATCATGAACCAGGCTACTATTCTAATTAACATAAAGTGAATTACATCATGATCCAGGCTACTATTCTAATTAACATAAAGTGAATTATATCATGATCCAGGCTACTATTCTAATTAACATAAAGTGAATTATATCATGATCCAGGCTACTATTCTAATTAACATAAAGTGAATTACATCATGATCCAGGCTACTATTCTAATTAACATAAAGTGAATTATATCATGATCCAGGCTACTATTCTAATTAACATAAAGTGAATTATATCATGATCCAGGCTACTATTCTAATTAACATAAAGTGAATTACATCATGATCCAGGCTACTATTCTCATCAACAAGTTTAATTCAGATTCTCACCATAACAACACTTTCTAACGCTTAATATTCAAGCCAATAAAGAACCTGCTAAACGGTTACAGACTCTAAATCGTTTTATCGTCTTCGAATTGATAAAAGTTTTGTTTTTTACAACTTATATTTTTCATCTTAAACACATGCTCCTTCAATACAGATGTGACTTTTTTCAATGAACTGATCTGATTCAGAATTATCTTATGAACACACTGTTCCTGCAGCTGTGTTACTAGGGTTTTTTCCCCCACTAATTCACAGAGTGCAATTTTGACTAATTAAAGACGAGGACTTAAGCACAGCAGAGACGGATAACGGTATGAGATGACGGAGTCAGTGTTGTTATACCTGTTGGAAGTATGATACATTTAGGTCAGTCTCCAGGAAGTCTCCGGGAAGGTAGGTCCAGAGGTGGATGTTTAAACGCTTTGATCACCACGGTGACAACCCCTATATTGCACCATCAGCTATAACTTGATGTCAATACTGTCCTTGGAACATTAAGGAATGATAAAAAAAAATATATATATATACATTTACATCATGACTGTAGTAAGCACAAAGCTGAATATTTCATCAAAACAGACTGTACATAGTCAATAACGTACATTGTACAATAACCCTGAACAAGTACTTGTCCCTGGCTGCTAAATCATAGCATTGAAGTATGTAAGGGCCCCTTTCCAGCGTCACGGAAACTGGAGGTATACATTATGTACATGAACAATAACCACGAAGAAGAAGCACCTGAACCCATATTGCCAGACAGAGGAGCTGCAGTAACTAACAGAAGTACCTGAATCCATATTACCAGACAGAGGAGCTGCAGTAACTAACAGAAGTGACGGATACGAAGGCCAGTTCCGGGAGCCAGAGAGAACAGGGGGAACAGGGAGAACAGGGAGAACAGGGAGAGAAGGGAGAACAGGGAGAACAGGGAGAATAAGGGGAGAAGGGGGAACAGGGGGAACAGGGAGAACAGGGAGAACAGGGAGAACAGGGAGAACAGGGAGAACAGGTAGAACAGGGAGAACAGGGAGAACAGGGCGAACAGGTAGAACAGGGAGAACAGGAAGAACAGGGGGAACAGGGAGAACAGGAAGAACAGGGGGAACAGGGAGAACAGGGGGAACAGGTAGAACAGGGAGAACAGGGAGAACAGGGAGAACAGGGAGAACAGGGGGAACAGGGAGAACAGGAAGAACAGGGGGAACAGGGAGAACAGGAAGAACAGGGGGAACAGGGAGAACAGGTAGAACAGGGAGAACAGGGAGAACAGGGAGAACAGGGAGAACAGGGAGAACAGGGCGAACAGGAAGAACAGGGAGAATATATTCCGCGAGGATCTCCTGGCCTAATAACAGCTTTAGGCTCAGACTCTGGCCTTGAACTAGTTCCAACAGCAGGCAGCTTCAGGACAAGAACAACTTGAGTCCCCACTGAGGAGACTGATCTTCTCTGCTCTTCCCTGTAACCTCTCCTCTCATGATCTTCTCTGCTCTTCCCTGTAACCTCTCCTCTCCTGATCTTCTCTGCTCTTCCCTGTCACCTCTCCTCTCCTGATCTTCTCTGCTCTTCCCTGTAACCTCTACTCTCCTGATCTTCTCTGCTCTTCCCTGTCACCTCTCCTCTCCTGATCTTCTCTGCTCTTCCCTGTCACCTCTCCTCTCCTGATCTTCTCTGCTCTTCCCTGTCACCTCTCCTCTCCTGATCTTCTCTGCTCTTCCCTGTCACCTCTCCTCTCCTGATCTTCTCCTGCTCTCTACCCCTTCTCTGCCTGTGACAGGGGTCGGACAGGTTAGACAGGTGTTCGCAGGCCGGGGGACCTGGGTAAATGTTTGTGTACAGAAGTCCAATGACCTGAGCAACCCAAGCGCCATAGGAGGAGGATCTGATTTACGAGATTGGGTTTCCTACCTATTGAGGGCATTTACACGGACCCAGGAACTTTAAGCAAACAAGGCCTAGGATATACAGTCTCATAGTGGCAGACATTTTGTTGGTGTAGTTCTAGATAAGGAAGGAAGATAGTGTGAATGTGATGACTCAGCTGAAAGATTTACTGTTGGGAGATTTAAAAATCACATATATACCCAGGACAGTGTATATACAGGGTGTAAATATCACATTTTTAACTCTAGAACAGTGTATATACAGGGTGTAAATATCACCTTTATAACGCTAGAACAGAGTATATTCAGGGTGTAAATATCAACTATATAACTCTAGAACAGTGTATATACAGGGTGTAAATATCACCTTTATAACTCTAGAACAGTGTATATACAGGGTGTAAATATCACCTTTATAACTCTAGAACAGAGTATATACAGGGTGTAAATATCACCTATATAACTCTAGAACAGTGTATATACAGGGTGTAAATATCACCTTTATAACTCTAGAACAGTGTATATACAGGGTGTAAATATCACCTTTATAACTCTAGAACAGTGTATATACAGGGTGTAAATATCACCTATATAACTCTAGAACAGAGTATATACAGGGTGTAAATATCACCTATATAACTCTAGAACAGAGTATATACAGGGTGTAAATATCACCTATATAACTCTAGAACAGAGTATATACAGGGTGTAAATATCACCTTTATAACTCTAGAACAGAGTATATACAGGGTGTAAATATCACCTATATAACTCTAGAACAGTGTATATACAGGGTGTAAATATCACCTTTATAACTCTAGAACAGTGTATATACAGGGTGTAAATATCACCTTTATAACTCTAGAACAGAGTATATACAGGGTGTAAATATCACCTTTATAACTCTAGAACAGAGTATATACAGGGTGTAAATATCACCTATAGAACTCTAGAACAGAGTATATACAGGGTGTAAATATCACCTTTATAACTCTAGAACAGTGTATATACAGGGTGTAAATATCACCTTTATAACTCTAGAACAGTGTATATACAGGGTGTAAATATCACCTATATAACTCTAGAACAGAGTATATACAGGGTGTAAATATCACCTATATAACTCTAGAACAGAGTATATACAGGGTGTAAATATCACCTATATAACTCTAGAACAGAGTATATACAGGGTGTAAATATCACCTATATAACTCTAGAACAGAGTATATACAGGGTGTAAATATCACCTTTATAACTCTAGAACAGAGTATATACAGGGTGTAAATATCACCTATATAACTCTAGAACAGAGTATATACAGGGTGTAAATATCACCTATATAACTCTAGAACAGAGTATATACAGGGTTTAAATATCACCTATATAACTCTAGAACAGAGTATATACAGGGTGTAAATATCACCTATATAACTCTAGAACAGAGTATATACAGGGTGTAAATATCACCTTTATAACTCTAGAACAGAGTATATACAGGGTGTAAATATCACCTATATAACTCTAGAACAGAGTATATACAGGGTGTAAATATCACCTTTATAACTCTAGAACAGTGTATATACAGGGTGTAAATATCACCTATATAACTCTAGAACAGTGTATATACAGGGTGTAAATATCACCTTTATAACTCTAGAACAGAGTATATACAGGGTGTAAATATCACCTTTATAACTCTAGAACAGAGTATATACAGGGTGTAAATATCACCTTTATAACTCTAGAACAGTGTATATACAGGGTGTAAATATCACCTTTATAACTCTAGAACAGTGTATATACAGGGTGTAAATATCACCTTTATAACTCTAGAACAGTGTATATACAGGGTGTAAATATCACCTTTATAACTCTAGGGCAGATTAACAACAGCATTGCATAGTTTTCGATTAAACGTCATCGTTCACTTCAGGCCAACCTCTCTCTTTAAGTAATTGCGTAACCGGGGGAGACAGAGCACTGTAAAGAGCCATCAATAAATCAATAGGTTTTTCACAGGAGATGATGACATGGTCATCTGGAGATGTCATTGCTAGAGACTCTTCAGGAGTTATGGTGACTTTACAGTGAAGAATAGAAATAGTGATTCTAGGGCTGTAGGGTAGAGTGTGTATATTGAGATTCAAACTGAAAAGAAGGAACAACACATTAGATGATTAGGGTGTTTGTTGAGTGAATACATGTACTGGATGCTGGGTTTTCATAAAAAAAATATGTTGTGACAACGATTTTAGCTACAAAGCCTGACAACAGAGGAAGTAAATCAAACAGCCAGGAGAGCTAAGCAGTTTGAAAACACAGATTGTCAAGTCATTCCACCAACTCCAGCTCCACCACAAGGTAATCACACTGTAAACGCTCCTTTGAAACCCAACAAAGTGGCTATAAAACACCACACCACTAGAGTACCACATCGCTAGAATGAAAGAAAATAAAAATATAGAGAGAGCAAATAGAGAGAGAGAGAGAAATAGAGAAAAAGAGAGAGAGGTGAAATAGAGACACAGGAGAGAGAGAAATAGAGACTGAGAGAGACATAGAGAGAGAGAGAGAGAGAGAGAAAGAGAGACAGAGAGAGAGAAAGAGAGAGAGAAAGAGAGACAGAGAGAGAGAAAGAGAGAGAGAAAGAGAGACAGAGAGAGAGACAGAGGGAGAAAGAGAGAGAGAGAGAGAGAGAGAGAGAGAGAGAGAGAGAGAGAGAGAGAGAGAGAAAGAGACAGGGTGAGAGAGAGAGAGAGAGAAAGAGAGACAGAGAGACACACACAGAGAAAAATAGAGAGAGAGAGAGAGAGAGAGAGAGAGAGAGAGAGAGAGAGAGAGAGAGTCAAATTGGCGCAGGCACTAGAAAAGTCTGCAGCACCCGGCCTCACCCTACTAGAATCTGAAGTAAAATGTCTACTGTTTGCTGATGATCTGGTGCTTCTGTCCCCAACCAAGGAGGGCCTACAGCAGCACCTAGATCTTCTGCACAGATTCTGTCAGACCTGGGCCATGACAGTAAATCTCAGTAAGACCAAAATAATGGTGTTCCAAAAAAGGTCAAGTCGCCAGGACCACAAATACAAATTCCAACTAGACACCGTTGCTCAAGAGCACACAAAAAACTATACATACCTTGGCCTAAACATCAGCGCCACAGGTAACTTCCACCATGCCATTAAAAGGAACATTAAATTTAACATACCAATTAGGATCTGGCTAAAAATACTTGAATCAATTATAGAGCCCATTGCCCTTTATGGTTGTTAGGTCTGAGTTCCGCTCACCAACCAAGACTTCACAAAATGGGATAAACACCAAATTGAGACTCTGCATGCAGAATTCTGCAAAAATATATTTTGTGTACAACGTAGAACACCAAATAATAATGCAGAGCAGAATTAGGCCGATACCCGCTAATTATCCAAATCTAGAAAAGAGCCATTAAATTCTACAACCACCTAAAAGGAAGTGATTCCCAAACCTTCCATAACAAAGCCATCACCTACAGAGAGATGAACCTGGAGAAGAGTCCCCTAAGCAAGCTGGTCCTGGGGCTCTGTTCACAAACACAAACACACCCCACAGAGCCCCAGGAGAGCAGCACAATTAGACCCAACCAAATCATGAGAAAACAAAAAGATAATTACTTGACACATTGGAAAGAATTAACAAAGAAAACAGAGCAAACAAGAATGCTATTTGGCCCTAAACAGAGAGTACACAGCGGCAGAATACCTGACCACTGTGACTGACCCAAACTTAAGGAAAGCTTTGACTATGTACAGACTCAGTGAGCATAGCCTTGCTATTGAGAAAGGCCACCGTAGGCAGACCTGGCTCTCAAGAGAAGACAGGTTAAGTGCTCACTGCCCACAAAATGAGGTGGAAACTGAGCTGCACTTCCTCACCTCCTGCCAAATGTATGACCATATTAGAGACACATATTTCCCTCAGATTACACAGATCCCACAAAGAATTTAAAAACCAACCCAATTCTGATAAACTCCCATATCTACTGGGTGAAATACCACAGTGTTCCATCACAGCAGCAAGATTTGTGACCTGATGCCACAAGAAAAGGGCAACCAACACCACAACCCATATTTATGCTTATTTATTTGATCTTATCTTCCATCCTTTAGAGAGAGAGAGAGAGACAGAGAGAGAGAGAGAGAGAGAGAGAGAGAGAGAGAGAGAGAGAGACAGTGAGAGAGACAGAGATGACAGAGAAAGAGACACAGAGATGAGAAACAGAGAGGGAGAGTGTAATGTTTACTGTTAATTTTTATTGTTTATTTCACTTTTGTACATTATCTTCCTCACTTGCTTCGGCAATAAAGCCCCTTGAATTGAATTGAGAGAGACAGAGAGACAGAGAGAGAGAGAGAGAGAGAGAGAGAGAGAGAGAGAGAGAGAGAGAGAGAGAGAGACAGAGAGAGAGAGACAGAGAGACAGAGAGAAAGAGAGACAGAGAGAGAAAATATTTCCTTCATTGGATTCAAATATGCTGCTCATTAGCCTCTTATTCATAGAATTCATGACTCACAGCATGTCAAAGGTCGTGTCCCAAATGGCACCCTTTTCCCTATATCGTGCACTACTTTCAACCAGAACCGTATGGGTGCGCTATATATGGAAACGTGTGCCATTTGGGACGTACGTTAGACTGACGGCTATTTTACCTGGCCTAATTATCAGATGTACAGGACTATGTATTTAACCTGGGAAGATGGTCCAATTAATACAGAGTTCCATTAAAGTGTCCGCAATCTCCACTTTCCTTCTACGCCAATATTATCACAATCTTTTGAAATATGACTTTGTTGGCATTAGATTTTTGCTATATAGTTGAAAAGTTTTCAGCTGTAATTCTTGGTAAAAAATCTAAACTACATCAACTGTGTGACAGTTTCAATGATTTCTAGATTTTCTCACCATGAACTGAATCAGCTGAACAGGATGTAGATAAAAAAAAAAATAAAGGTACAACAAAACTCTCCCTACTTCCTGATACAGGCCTGTTCCTCCATGTCTATAGGTCAGATTTATAGATGTACTTCCTACTTCCTGATACAGGCCTGTTCCTCCCATGTCTATAGGTCTGATTTATAGATGTACTTCCTACTTCCTGATACAGGCCTGTTCCTCCATGTCTATAGGTCTGATTTATAGATGTACTTCCTACTTCCTGATACAGGCCTGTTCCTCCATGTCTATAGGTCTGATTTATAGATGTACTTCCTACTTCCTGATACAGGCCTGTTCCTCCCATGTCTATAGGTCTGATTTATAGATGTACTTCCTACTTCCTGATACAGGCCTGTTCCTCCATGTCTATAGGTCTGATTTATAGATGTACTTCCTACTTCCTGATACAGGCCTGTTCCTCCATGTCTATAGGTCTGATTTATAGATGTACTTCCTACTTCCTGATACAGGCCTGTTCTACCATGTCTCTACAGTTTGTATGTTGGTATGAACATAACATCTTTCCCGGTGACACCCATCAACACCACTCAGCTGAGATTTCTGTCTTTCTGATTCACATCTCATCTTTTTTTTAAGGAATGTTTTTTTTTATTTTTTATAAAACTTTTGGTGTCAAATACAACAACATCACAAAATAATTTTGTGTTTGGGAAGGTTGGATAGAAAAGACCAGTGGAGGTATACGAGTGGATGACAGGAGGTTGGCAGGAAGGAGAGGAAAGAAAGAGAGGAGAATGACATGTATGCTAAATATCTGCAGTCTGACAATGTTCTGTCTTCTCAAGGCTCAGAGGGAGACCCGGTTAAATCCTATGTATAACTGATGCCTGAATGTTATATTGCTGCCGGAGGAAACCAAGGTTGTTTTTCACTCTCCTTCTGTGGGTCCATTAAACGTGTTTAATATCTGTCTGCAATTTCACTGATTTATCCCCCTCTAACCCCTATCATAATGTTGGATTTCTTACAGACTCTGAGTACTTTTACAAATCTGAATTCCAAAACTCTGAGTTTATTGCATACTGATTCTCACGAGACTTGTGTCGTATTAAAGCCTGACCAGGTAGGGAGAGGGGGAGGAGGATGAGGACAGGTGATGAGGTGAGGGAGGAGGAGTGGAAGGGGAGGAGAACAAGAAGACAAGGAGACATCTCTCCCTCAAATCTGGCTGATTTTCTACCTGAAGAATTCAGCACGATAAGAAGTCAGAGGATTATTTTCCCATGATAATGTGAGAGGTAGCTGCCAGTCTGACAGAATGTGATTTGTGTTACAAAAAGAGAGGAACGAAAGAAGAGGAGAAGAGAAGAGAAGAGGAGAGGAGAAGAGAAGAGAAGAGAAGAGAAGAGAAGAAAGGAGGAGATAGGAGAGGAGAGGAGAAGAGAAGAGAAGAGAAGAGAAGAGAAGAGAAGAGAAGAGAAGAGAGGAGAGGAGAGGAGAGGAGAGGAGAGGAGAAGAGAAGAGAAGAGAAGAGAAGAGAAGAGAAGAGAAGAGAAGAGAAGAGAAGAGAGGAGAGGAGAAGAGAAGAGAAGAGAAGAGAAGAGAAGAGAAGAGAAGAGAAGAGAAGAGAGGAGAGGAGAGGAGAGGAGAGGAGAGGAGAGGAGAGGAGAGGAGAGAAGAGAAGAGAAGAGAAGAGAAGAGAAGAGAAGAGAAGAGAAGAGGAGAAGAGATACGAGAGGAGAAGATAAGAGAGGAGAGGAGAGGTGAAGAGAAGAGAGGAGAGGAGAGGAGAGGAGAGGAGAGGAGAGGAGAGGAGAAGAAAGGAGGAGATAGGAGAGGAGAGGAGAGGAGAAGAGAAGAGAAGAAAGGAGGAGATAGGAGAGGAGAGGAGAAGAGAAGAGAAGAGAAGAGAAGCGAAGAGGAGAGAAGAGAGGAGGAGAAAGGAGAAGAGATAAGAGAGGAGAAGAGAAGAGAAGATAAGAGAGGAGAGGAGAGGTGAAAAGAAGAGAAGAGAAGAGAGGAGAGGAGAGGAGAGGAGAGGAGAGGAGATGAGAGGAGAGGAGAAGAGATAAAAAGGTGGACTTATGCAATTTGTTAGCATAATTAACAGGAAGCTGCTGTCAGCACACGTCAACTGTGTCACTTTCTGACAGACTGAGACACTAACTCTAACTGTTCTCACGCACTAGGTATGAGTCGCAAATGGCACCATATTCACTATGTAAATGCTTTTGGGGCCATAAGGCTCTGGTCAAAAGTAGTGCACTATATAGGGAGCAGGGTACAATTTGAGACACAAGGGGTCTATTTTAAAGGCCTGTGACAACCTTTCCCTTTCCACTTTAACTCCTGACGTCTCTCTGGCAGTGTCAAGCACATCACCATATACTGTGGATCAGCGTGTAACGAGAATGATTAAATTGTATAGGACTAAATGACAGTACACTAGCTTGATAACTATTGAATGTTACAATTGTCTATTAGAGTCTATTAAGAGACTGGCATTGTGCCTTGCTCTTACTCCGAACCACATTAACAATACGTCATTAGCTCACGATCTAATTCAGCCTATGCATAATACATGTAGGAAATAAAAAGGCCGTTTATTAGGCAGTCGATGAATATCTACTCTACCGTTTAAAAGTGTGGGGTCACTTAGAAATGTCCTCGTTTTTGAAAGAAAAGCACCTTTTTTTTGTCCATTTAAAAAAACATCAAGTTGATCAGAAATACAGTGTAGACATTGTTAATGTTGTAAATGACTATCGTAGCTGGAAACGGCAGATTTTTTAATGGAATATCTACATAAACGTACAGAGGCCCATTATCAACAACCATCACTCCTGTGTTTCAATGGCCAGTTGTGTTAGCTAATCCAAGTTTATCATTTTAAAAAGGCTAATTGATTATTAGAAAACCCTTTTGAAATTGTGTTATGTCACTGAGGGCTACCGCTTCCTCTTAGGATCATTTATTAAATGGCCACCTTGGTATTTGTGTTGCCTACGTAAGTCATGGGACAGAAAATCATCCTGCAGTGAAGAGACGCTTGCTTTTGCTGCTTTGTTGTGTCTTGGTATCCACATAAAGCCTCATTGTGAGAGTGTTGATCTAGGGTGTCCAGGTTCAGGTGTCATTACGATCTAAAAGACCAAACCAATCCGATATTAGCCTTCCTACTCCGAGACACTTGGTAAATACGGGCCCAGAAATATTACATGAGGTTTTGACAGTTTCGGGTTCAATTAACGTCTGATGAAACTAAACCGCATCGACCCTCTGTTGTTCTGGCGAACATACAGTCACTGGAGAATAAACTGGATCAGCTCCGTTCGAGACGATCCTATCGACGGGACCTGAAAAACTGTAATATCCTATGTTTCTCAGAGTCGTGCCTGAACAAGGACAAGGAAAATATACATCTAGCTGGTTCTTCTATGCATCGTCAAAACCGTACGGCAGCATCAGGTAAGGTTAGGGGGGGGGGGGGTCTCTTTGTTAGCAATAGCAGGTGCGCGGTCTCCAATGTTGAGGAAGTCTCAAGGTTTGGCTCGCCTCAGTTAGAATACCTCATGATAAGCTGTAGACCACACTATTTACCGAAAGAGTTTGAATCTATATTCTTCATAGCTGTCTATTTACCACTACAACCCGAAGCACTAAGACCACACTCAACCAGCTGTACAGGGCCATAAGTAAACAAGCAAACTCTCCCACACCCTCCTATTGACAAAACTGAGCATAACTCCTGATTTCTGCGTACAAGCAAAAACTCAAACAGGAAGTACCAGTGATGCGCTCAATACAGAAGTGGTCTGATGATGCCACTAAGTCAGATTTCTGATTTTCTGTAAAGCTATAGGATAGGGGTAAAATGCAAATGTCACATTGTAGGGAGAGAGGATTGATACATAAATATGTAACTGCAAAAAATAGTTTGATGATCAGCAATATTAAATGTTTACTTTGCAATCTGATCAGCAATGAGGCATCAAGCAACAATTACCAGCATAGACCTACTGGTCAATTTGGTATGTAACAAGAACTAGCATAGACCTACTGGTATTTTGGTATGTAACAAGAACTAGCATAGACCTAATGGTATTTTGGTATGTAACAAGAACTAGCATAGACCTACTGGTATTTTGGTATGTAACAAGTACTAGCATAGATCTACTGGTATTTTGGTATGTAACAAGTACTAGCATAGACCTACTGGTATTTTGGTATGTAACAAGTACTAGCATAGACCTACTGGTATTTTGGTATGTAACAAGTACTAGCATAGACCTACTGGTATTTTGGTATGTAACAAGAACTAGCATAGACCTACTGGTATTTTGGTATGTAACAAGAACTAGCAAAGACCTACTGGTATTTTGGTATGTAACAAGTACTAGCATAGACCTACTGGTATTTTGGTATGTAACAAGTACTAGCATAGATCTACTGGTATTTTGGTATGTAACAAGTACTAGCATAGACCTACTGGTATTTTGGTATGTAACAAGTACTAGCATAGACCTACTGGTATTTTGGTATGTAACAAGTACTAGCATAGACCTACTGGTATTTTGGTATGTAACAAGAACTAGCATAGACCTACTGGTATTTTGGTATGTAACAAGAACTAGCAAAGACCTACTGGTATTTTGGTATGTAACAAGTACTAGCATAGACCTACTGGTATTTTGGTATGTAACAAGAACTAGCATAGACCTACTGGCATTTTGGCATGTAACAAGTACTAGCATAGACCTAATGGTATTTTGGTATGTAGCAAGTACTAGAATAGACCTACTGGTATTTTGGTATGTAACAACTACTAGCATAGACCTACTGGTATTTTGGTATGTAACAAGTACTAGAATAGACCTACTGGTATTTTGGTATGTAACAACTACTAGCATAGACCTACTGGTATTTTGGTATGTAACAAGAACTAGCATAGACCTACTGGTATTTTGGTATGTAACAAGAACTTGCAAAGACCTACTGGTATTTTGGTATGTAACAAGTACTAGCATAGACCTACTGGTATTTTGGTATGTAACAAGAACTAGCATAGACCTACTGGTATTTTGGTATGTAACAACTACTAGCATAGACCTACTGGTATTTTGGTATGTAACAAGAACTAGCAAAGACCTACTGGTATTTTGGTATGTAACAAGAACTAGCAAAGACCTACTGGTATTTTGGTATGTAACAAGTACTAGCATAGACCTACTGGTATTTTGGTATGTAACAAGTACTAGCATAGACCTACTGGTATTTTGGTATGTAACAAGTACTAGCATAGATCTACTCGTATTTTGGTATGTAACAAGTACTAGCATAGACCTACTGGTATTTTGGTATGTAACAAGTACTAGCATAGACCTACTGGTATTTTGGTATGTAACAAGAACTAGCATAGACCTACTGGTATTTTGGTATGTAACAAGTACTAGCATAGACCTACTGGTATTTTGGTATGTAACAAGTACTAGCATAGACCTACTGGCATTTTGGTATGTAACAAGTACTAGCATAGATCTACTGGTATTTAGGTATGTAACTAGTACTAGCATAGACCTACTGGCATTTTGGTATGTAACAAGTACTAGCATAGACCTAATGGTATTTTGGTATGTAGCAAGTACTAGAATAGACCTACTGGTATTTTGGTATGTAACAACTACTAGCATAGACCTACTGGTATTTTGGTATGTAACAAGTACTAGCATAGATCTACTGGTATTTTGGTATGTAACAAGTACTAGCATAGACCTACTGGTATTTTGGTATGTAACAAGAACTAGCATAGACCTACTGGTATTTTGGTATGTAACAAGTACTAGCATAGACCTACTGGTATTTAGGTATGTAACAAGTACTAGCATAGACCTAATGGTATTTGGTATGTAACAAGTACTAGCATGGATCTACTGGTATTTTGGTATGTAACAAGTACTAGAATAGACCTACTGGTATTTTGGTATGTAACAAGTACTAGCATAGACCTACTGGTATGTTGGTATGTAACAAGTACTAGCATAGACCTACTGGTATGTTGGTATGTATCAAGAACTAGCATAGACCTACTGGTAAAATAGTGACCTGATCCCACCTCAGTACATATTACCACCACTACCTGGTACCCTTGACTCACACACACATTCCTAATAGCCTCCTTACTGGTATCTAGTGTGTTACTGGTATCTAGTGTGGTACTGTTATCTAGTATGTTACTGTTATCTAGTGTGTTACTTACTGTTATCTAGTGTGTTACTGGTATCTAGTGTGTTACTGGTACCTGGTGTGTTACTGGTACCTAGTGTGTTACTGGTATCTAGTGTGTTACTGTTATCTAGTGTGTTACTGTTATCTAGTGTATTACTTACTGTTATCTAGTGTGTTACTGTTATCTAGTGTGTTACTGGTATCTGCTATGTTACTGGTATCTAGTGTGTTACTTTTATCTAGTGTGTTACTTACTGTTATCTAGTGTGTTACTGGTATCTAGTGTGTTACTGGTATCTAGTGTGTTACTGTTATCTAGTGTGTTACTGTTATCTAGTGTGTTACTGTTATCTAGTGTGTTACTGGTATCTAGTGTGTTATTTGCTGTTATCTAGTGTGTTACTGTTATCTAGTGTGTTACTGGTATATGGTGTGTTACTGGTATCTGGTGTGTCACTGGGATCTAGTGTGTTACTGTTATCTAGTGTGTTACTGTTATCTAGTGTGCTACTGTTATCTAGTGTGTTACTGTTATCTAGTGTGATATTGTTATCTAGTGTGTTACTGTTATCTAGTGTGTTACTGTTATCTAGTGTGTTACTGTTATCTAGTGTGTTACTTACTGTTATCTAGTGTGTTACTGTTATCTAGTGTGTTACTGTTATCTAGTGTGTTACTGTTATCTAGTGTGTTACTTACTGTTATCTAGTGTGTTACTGTTATCTAGTATGTTACCTACAGTTATCTAGCATGTTACGTTGTCTAGTGTGTTATTTACTGTTAGGGAGAAAGAGAGAGAGAGAGAGAGAGAGAGAGAGACACAGAGATAGACACACAGAGAGAGAGACAGAGAGAGAGAGAGACACAGAGAGAGACTCAGAGAGAGAGAGACAGAGAGAGAGACAGAGAGAGAGACAGAGAGAGAGACAGAGAGAGAGAGAGAGAGAGAGAGAGAGAGAGACAGAGAGAGAGAGAGAGAGAGAGAGAGAGAGAGAGAAGAGAGAGAGAGCAGAGGGAGAAATAGAGAGAGAGAGAGAGACACAGAGAGAGAGAGACAGAGAGAGAGACAGAGAGAGAGAGAGAGAGACAGAGAGAGAGAGAGACAGGGAGAGAGAGAGAGAGAGAGAGAGAGAGAGAGAGAAGAGAGAGAGAGAGCAGAGGGAGAAAGAGAGAGAGAGAGCGAGAGAGAGAGAGAGAGAGAGAGAGACAGAGAGAGAGAGAGAGAGAAAGAGATAGAGAGACAGAGAGAGAAAACAAAAACCTGACACTCTAAGCACACAGGGGGAATAACACCTATCTTAAGGAGACAGAATTCCCTCCCAAATTTGCCTCCCTAGACACAACTATGACAAAACAACCAACAAAAACAGGTCCTGCAGCTCTGTTACATCCTGGGTATGTACATAGTTAATGGTAGGCTTCGAGGGGACTCCTACTGTAGGTACACCTATAGCTCATCTCTTGGCATTAGTACTGAGACTGTTTTATCACTGACCTCAACCCAGAGTCTCTCAGAGCCTTCACAGTCAGTCCACTGACACCCCTATCAGATCACAGCAAAATTACTGTCTACTTGAACAGAGAAATACTCAGTCATGAGGCATCAAAGCCTGTAAAGGGACACTGTAAAGTCCATGGGAAAATAAGAGCACCTCCTCCCAGCTGCCCACTGCACTGAGGCTAAGAAACACTGGCACCACCGATGAATCCACGATAATCGATAATTCTTTCCACCTGGCTACCCCCACCCCGGCCAACAGCTCTGCACCCCCTGCAGCAACTTGCCCATGCCCCCCCCCCCCGCTTCTCCCAAATCCAGATAGCTGATGTTCTGAAAGAGCTGCAAAATCCGGACACCTACAAATCAGCCGGGATAGACAATCTGAACCCTCTCTTTCTAAAATGATCTGCTGCAATTGTTACAACCCCTATTACCAGCCTGTTCAACCTGTCTTTCATATCGTCTGAGATCCCCCAAAGATTAGAACGCTGCAGGAGTCATCCCCCTCGTCGAGGGGGGGGGGGACACTCTAGACCTAAACTGTTACAGACCTATATCTATCCTACCCTGTCTTTCTAAGGTCTTCGAAAGCCAAGTTAACAAACAGATTACCGACCATTTTGAATCCCACCGTACCTTCTCCACTATGCAATCTGGTTTGCAAGCTGGTCATGGGTGCACCTCAGCCACGCTCAAGGTCCTAAACGATATCATAACCACCATCGATAAAAGACAGTACTGTGCAGCTGTATTCATTGACCTGGCCAAGGATTTAGACTCTGTCAATCACCATATTCTTATCGGCAGACTCAAGAGCCTTGGCTTCTCAAATGACTGCCTCACCTGGTTCACTAACTACTTCTCAGACAGAGTTCAGTGTGTCAAATCGGAGGGCCTGTTGTCCGAACCTCTGGCAGTCTCTATGGGGGTAACACAGGGTTCAATTCTCGGACCGACTCTTTTCTCTGTATACATCAATGATGTCTCTCTTGCTTCTGGTGATTCTCTGATCCACCTCTACGCAGACGACACCATTCTGTATACGTCTGGCCCTTCTTTGGACACTGTGTTAACTAACCTCCAGACGAGCTTCAATGACATACAACACTCTTTCCGTGGCTTCCAACTGCTCTTAAATGCTAGTAAAAACAAATTGCATGCTCTTCAACCGATCGCTGCCCGCACCCGTAAGCCCGTCTAGCATCACTACTCTGGACGATTCTGACTTCAATATGTGGACAACTACAAATACCTAGGTGTCTGGTTAGACTGTAAACTCTACTTCCAGACCCACATTAAGCATCTCCAATCCAAAATTAAATCTAGAATTGGCTTCCTATTTCGCAACAAAAGCATCTTCACTCATGCTGCCAAACATACCCTTGTAAAACTGATTATCCTGCCGATCCTTCACTTCGGCGATATAACTTACAAAATAGCCTCCAACACTCTACTCAGCAAATTAGATGTAGTCTATCACAGTGCCATCCGTTTTGTCACCAAAGCCCCATTTCCTACCCACCACTGCGACCTGTATGCTCTCGTTGGTTGGCCCTCGCTTCATATTCATCGCAAAACCCACTGGCTCCAAGTCATCTATAAGTCTTTGCTAGGTAAAGCCCCGCCTTATCTCAGCTCACTGGTCACCAAAGCAACACCCACCCGTAGCACACGCTCCAGCAGGTATATTGCACAGCCGCCTTTCCATCTAGTTCTCAGCTGCCAATGACTGGAACAACACTAACTTTAAGCACCAGCTGTCAGAGCAGCTTACTGATCATTGCACCTGTACACAGCCCATCTGTAAATAGCCCATCTGTAAATAGCACAAACAACTACCTCATCCCCATATTGTTATTTATTTTTGCCCTTTTGCACCCCAGTATCTCTACTTGCACATTCATCATCTGCACATCTATCACTCCAGTGTTTAATTGCTAAATTGTAACTATTTTGCCACCATGGCCTTTTTTTGCCTTTACCTCCCTTATCTCACCTCATTTGCTCACATCGTATATAGACTTGTTTATACTGTATTATTGACTGTATGTTTGTTTTACTCCATGTGTAACTCTGTGTCGTTGTATGTGTCGAACTGCTTTGCTTTATCTTGGCCAGGTCGCAATTGTAAATGAGAACTTGTTCTCAACTTGCCTACCTGGTTAAATAAAGGTGAAATAAATGTAAAAATAAATGTAAAAAATGACTATAATTACTGTTCCCTGCAGGAGGGCCTGAAGTAAAACGACTGTAACTACTGTTACCTGCAGGAGGGCCTGAGGTAAAACGAATGTAACTACCGGCAGGAGGGTTATGAGGTCGCAGATGTAAATGAGAACGTGTTCTCAACTAGCCTACCTGGTTAACTTATTGGTCAGGGTCAGACCACAAATACAAATTCCATCTAGACACTGTTGCCCAAGAGCAAACAAAAAAATGATATGTACCTTGTCCTAAACATCAGCGCCACAGGTAACTTCCACAAAGCTGTCAACGATCTGAGAGACAAGGCAAGAAGGGCCTTCCATGCCATCAAAAGGAAAATCAAAATCAACATGGCAAATAAGGATCTGGCTAAAAACACTTGAATCAGTAATAGGACTCGCTGTCCTGTATGGTTGTGAGTTCTGGGGTCAGCTCATTAACCAATAATTCACACAATGAGACAAACACCAAATTGAGAATCTGCATGTAATGTAAAACACCAAATAATGCATGCAGAGCAGAATTAGGCCGATACCAGCTAATTATCAAAATCCAGAAAAGAGCCCTTAAGTTCTACAACCACCTAAAAGGAAGCGATTCCCAAACCTTCCATAACAAAGCCATTATCTACAGAGAGATGAACCTGGAGAAGAGTCCACTAAGCAAGCTGGTCCTGGGGCTCAAACACAAACACAAACACACCCTACAGAGCCCCAGAACAGCAGCACAATTAGACCCAACCAAATCATGAGAAAACAAAAATATAATTACTTGACACATTGGAAAGAATTAACAAAAAAACAGAGCAAACTAGAATGCTATTTGGCCCTAAACAGAAAGTACACAGTGGCAGAATACCTGACCACTGTGACTGACCCAAACTTAAGGAAAGCTTTGACTATGTACAGACTCAGTGAGCATAGCCTTGCTATTGAGAAAGGCCGCCGTAGGCAGACATGGCTCTCAAGAGAAGACAGGCTATGTGCTCACTGCCCACAAAATGAGGTGGAAACTGAGATGCACTTCCTAACCTCCTGCCCAATGTATGACCATATTTGAGAGACATATTTCCCTCAGATGACACAGATCCACAAAGAATTCAAAAACAAATCCAATTTTGATAAACTCCCATATCTACTGGGTGAAATTCCACAGTGTGCCATCACAGCAGCAAGATTTGTGACCTGTTGCCACGAGAAAAGGGCAACCAGTGAAGAACAAACACCATTGTAAATACAACCCATATTTATGCTTATTTATTTTATCTTGTGTCCTTTAACCATTTGTACATTGTTACAACACTGTATATATATATATATATATATATATGTATGTATAATATGACATGACTTGTAATGTCTTTATTGTTTTGAAACTTTTGTATGTGAAATATTTACACATATTTACAATATTTATATTTAGTTCAATTTTATTGTTTATTTCACTTTTGTCTATTATCTACCTCACTTGCTTTCGCAATGTTAACACATGTTTCCCATGCCAATAAAGCCCCTTGAATTGAATTGAATTGACAGAGAGAGAGAGAGACAGAGAGACAGACAGAGAGAGAGAGAGAGAGACAGAGAGAGAGACAGAGAGAGAAAGAGAGACAGACAGACAGACAGACAGACAGACAGACAGACAGACAGACAGACAGACAGACAGAGAGAGAGACAGAGAGAGAGAGAGAGACAGACAGACAGACAGAGAGACAGAGAGAGAGAGAGAGAGAGAGGGAGAGAGACACAGAGAGACAGAGAGAGGGAGAGAGAGACAGAGAGACAGAGGGACAGACAGAGAGACAGAGAGACAGAGAGAGAGAGAGAGAGACAGAGAGAGAGAGAGAGGAGCAGCACCAGCATCAATATGTTGATCTCTGCTTGAGCTCCACTCTTCAGTTGCTAGTCACGGGGTGTTAGAGCAGATGTCTGGCATTTAACAGCCATGAAAAATAGTCCTGAAAAAGCTTAGGAGACAGACACTGACTTTATGCCTAGACAGTGCTGCTGCCTTAGTCAACAACTCACATACACACACAGACACACACACACACACACACACACACACACACACACACAGACACAGACACACACACACACACACACACACACACACACACACACACACACACACACACACACACACACACACACACACACACTTACAAACAGCGTGTTTGTGTGTCTGTTTGTGTAGCATGAAGGATGTAAAGCCCATCCCTCTCTCCCCTATCCCCTGTTAGATAAGACATCAGTCTTCCTCTGCCCAGTGGAGCTGTGCTGCGTAAATAAATGTGATTACGGACACAATCATTCCCCCTTCAGGGTTGTTTTATCTGCTGGCCCCATGCCTCAGCATCAGAAGCACTCTGAAGGCACTTGACATGAAGTGGCTGGTTCAGCTCTGCCTCTAACTCTGATGAAGTCTGTTTCAGCTCTGCCTCAAACTCTGATGAAGGCTGGTTCAGCTCTGCCTCTAACTCTGATGAAGTCTGTTTCAGCTCTGCCTCTAACTCTGATGAAGGCTGGTTCAGCTCTGCCTCTAACTCTGATGAAGGCTGGTTCAGCTCTGCCTCTAACTCTGATCTGGCTGGTTCAGCTCTGCCTCTAATTCTGATGTGGCTGGTTCAGCTCTGCCTCTAACTCTGATAAAGTCTGTTTCAGCTCTGCCTCTAACTCTGATGAAGTCTGTTTCAGCTCTGCCTCTAATTCTGATGTGGCTGGTTCAGCTCTGCCTCTAACTCTGATAAAGTATGTTTCAGCTCTGCCTCTAACTCTGATGAAGTCTGTTTCAGCTCTGCCTCTAACTCTGATGAAGTCTGTTTCAGCTCTGCCTCTAACTCTGATGAAGGCTGGTTCAGCTCTGCCTCTAACTCTGATGAAGGCTGGTTCAGCTCTGCCTCTAACTCTAACGAAGTCTGTTTCAGCTCTGCCTCTAACTCTGATGAAGGCTGGTTCAGCTCTGCCTCTAACTCTGATGAAGGCTGGTTCAGCTCTGCCTCTAACTCTGATGAAGGCTGGTTCAGCTCTGCCTCTAACTCTGATGAAGTCTGTTTCAGCTCTGCCTCTAACTCTGATGAAGGCTGGTTCAGCTCTGCCTCTAACTCTGATGAAGGCTGGTTCAGCTCTGCCTCTAACTCTGATCTGGCTGGTTCAGCTTTGCCTCTAATTCTGATGTGGCTGGTTCAGCTCTGCCTCTAACTCTGATGAAGGCTGGTTCAGCTCTGCCTCTAACTCTGATGAAGGCTGGTTCAGCTCTGCCTCTAACTCTGATGTGGCTGGTTCAGGCCCTGCCTCTAACTCTGATGTGGCTGGTTCAGGCCCTGCCTCTAACTCTGATGTGGCTGGTTCAGGCCCTGCCTCTAACTCTGATGTGGCTGGTTCAGGCCCTGCCTCTAACTCTGATGTGGCTGGTTCAGGCTCTGCCTCTAACTCTGATGTGGCTGGTTCAGGCCCTGCCTCTAACTCTGATGTGGCTGGTTCAGGCCCTGCCTCTAACTCTGATGTGGCTGGTTCAGGCCCTGCCTCTAACTCTGATGTGGCTGGTTCAGGCCCTGCCTCTAACTCTGATGTGGCTGGTTCAGGCCCTGCCTCTAACTCTGATGTGGCTGGTTCAGGCCCTGCCTCTAACTCTGATGTGGCTGGTTCAGGCCCTGCCTCTAACTCTGATGTGGCTGGTTCAGGCCCTGCCTCTAACTCTGATGTGGCTGGTTCAGGCTCTGCCTCTAACTCTGATGTGGCTGGTTCAGGCCCTGCCTCTAACTCTGATGAAGTCTGTTTCAGCTCTGCCTCTAACTCTGATGAAGTCTGTTTCAGCTCTGCCTCTAACTCTGATGTGGCTGGTTCAGGCTCTGCCTCTAACTCTGATGTGGCTGGTTCAGGCCCTGCCTCTAACTCTGATGTGGCTGGTTCAGGCCCTGCCTCTAACTCTGATGTGGCTGGTTCAGGCCCTGCCTCTAACTCTGATGTGGCTGGTTCAGGCCCTGCCTCTAACTCTGATGTGGCTGGTTCAGGCCCTGCCTCTAACTCTGATGTGGCTGGTTCAGGCCCTGCCTCTAACTCTGATGAAGGCTGGTTCAACCCCTAACGCTGATCCACTGGGCTGGACGTCAGGTTTGGTCTGCCCGTACGCGGCCTCATCTCACAGCAGTGCCATGGGGCCTGTGAAAGGATGTCCTAGCTACCATAACAGCTCTGTAGACCTCTGTGTACGTGTGTCTGCGTACCATCGGCAATCACCATCTCTCTACCTACAGTCGAGGCCCTGGGCTACATGGATATCCTTTAATGATTAGACTACTGTAGTATCATCATCTAGGACACAATCATTTAAAACGATATCAACACAATGTCACAACAACACAACATCTATATGAATATACAGTATATATATAACCCATATACTATATATACAGCAGTATGAGGACACCCCTTCATACACTATATATACAGGACACCCCTTCATCCACTATATATACAGGACACCCCTTCATCCACTATATATACAGCAGTATGAGGACACCCCTTCATACACTATATATACAGCAGTATGAGGACACCCCTTCATCCACTATATATACAGGACACCCCTTCATCCACTATATATACAGCAGTATGAGGACACCCCTTCATACACTATATATACAGCAGTATGAGGACACCCCTTCATCCACTATATATACAGCAGTATGAGGACACCCCTTCATCCACTATATATACAGGACACCCCTTTATACACTATATATACAGCAGAATGAGGACACCCCTTCATCCACTATATATACAGGACACCCCTTCATCCACTATATATACAGGACACCCCTTCATCCACTATATATACAGCAGTATGAGGACACCCCTTCATACACTATATATACAGCAGTATGAGGACACCCCTTCATCCACTATATATACAGGACACCCCTTCATCCACTATATATACAGCAGTATGAGGACACCCCTTCATACACTATATATACAGTAGTATGAGGACACCCCTTCATACACTATATATACAGGACACCCCTTCATCCACTATATATACAGCAGTATGAGGACACCCCTTCATCCACTATATATACAGCAGTATGAGGACACCCCTTCACCCACTATATATACAGCAGTATGAGGACACCCCTTCATCCACTATATATACAGCAGTATGAGGACACCCCTTCATACACTATATATACAGGACACCCCTTCATCCACTATATATACAGCAGTATGAGGACACCCCTTCATCCACTATATATACAGCAGTATGAGGACACCCCTTCATCCACTATATATACAGCAGTATGAGGACACCCCTTCACCCACTATATATACAGCAGTATGAGGACACCCCTTCATACACTATATATACAGGACACCCCTTCATACACTATATATACAGCAGTATGTGGACACCCCTTCATCCACTATATATACAGCAGTATGAGGACACCCCTTCATCCACTATATATACAGCAGTATGAGGACACCCCTTCATACACTATATATACAGCAGTATGAGGACACCCCTTCATACACTATATATACAGCAGTATGAGGACACCCCTTCATACACTATATATACAGCAGTATGAGGACACCCCTTCATACACTATATATACAGCAGTATGAGGACACCCCTTCATCCACTATATATACAGCAGTATGAGGACACCCCTTCATCCACTATATATACAGCAGTATGTGGACACCCCTTCATACACTATATATACAGCAGTATGAGGACACCCCTTCATCCACTATATATACAGCAGAATGAGGACACCCCTTCATCCACTATATATACAGCAGTATGTGGACACCCCTTCATCCACTATATATACAGCAGTATGAGGACACCCCTTCATACACTATATATACAGGACACCCCTTCATCCACTATATATACAGCAGTATGAGGACACCCCTTCATCCACTATATATACAGCAGAATGAGGACACCCCTTCATACACTATATATACAGGACACCCCTTCAACATCCACTATATATACAGCAGTATGAGGACACCCCTTCATCCACTATATATACAGCAGTATGTGGACACCCCTTCATCCACTATATATACAGCAGTATGTGGACACCCCTTCATCCACTATATATACAGCAGAATGAGGACACCCCTTCATACACTATATATACAGGACACCCCTTCAACATACACTGTATATACAGCAGTATGAGGACACCCCTTTATCCACTATATATACAGCAGTATGTGGACACCCCTTCATACACTATATATACAGCAGAATGAGGACACCCCTTCATCCACTATATATACAGCAGTATGAGGACACACATTCATACACTATATATACAGGACACCCCTTCATCCACTATATATACAGCAGTATGAGGACACCCCTTCATCCACTATATATACAGCAGTATGAGGACACCCCTTCAACATCCACTATATATACAGCAGTATGAGGACACCCCTTCACCCACTATATATACAGCAGTATGAGGACACCCCTTCATCCACTATATATACAGCAGTATGAGGACACCCCTTCAACATACACTATATATACAGCAGTATGAGGACACCCCTTCATCCACTATATATACAGGACACCCCTTCATCCACTATATATACAGCAGTATGAGGACACCCCTTCATACACTATATATACAGCAGTATGAGGACACCCCTTCATCCACTATATATACAGGACACCCCTTCATCCACTATATATACAGCAGTATGTGGACACCCCTTCATACACTATATATACAGCAGTATGAGGACACCCCTTCATCCACTATATATACAGCAGTATGAGGACACCCCTTCATCCACTATATATACAGCAGTATGAGGACACCCCTTCATCCACTATATATACAGCAGTATGTGGACACCCCTTCATCCACTATATATACAGCAGTATGAGGACACCCCTTCATCCACTATATATACAGCAGTATGTGGACACCCCTTCATCCACTATATATACAGCAGTATGAGGACACCCCTTCATCCACTATATATACAGCAGTATGTGGACACCCCTTCATCCACTATATATACAGCAGTATGAGGACACCCCTTCATACACTATATATACAGGACACCCCTTCATCCACTATATATACAGCAGTATGAGGACACCCCTTCATACACTATATATACAGCAGTATGAGGACACCCCTTCATCCACTATATATACAGCAGTATGTGGACACCCCTTCATCCACTATATATACAGCAGTATGAGGACACCCCTTCATACACTATATATACAGGACACCCCTTCATCCACTATATATACAGCAGTATGAGGACACCCCTTCATCCACTATATATACAGCAGTATGAGGACACCCCTTCATCCACTATATATACAGCAGTATGAGGACACCCCTTCATCCACTATATATACAGCAGTATGAGGACACCCCTTCATCCACTATATATACAGGACACCCCTTCATCCACTATATATACAGCAGTATGAGGACACCCCTTCATACACTATATATACAGGACACCCCTTCATCCACTATATATACAGCAGTATGAGGACACCCCTTCATCCACTATATATACAGCAGTATGAGGACACCCCTTCATCCACTATATATACAGGACACCCCTTCATCCACTATATATACAGCAGTATGAGGACACCCCTTCATACACTATATATACAGGACACCCCTTCATACACTATATATACAGGACACCCCTTCAACATCCACTATATATACAGCAGTATGAGGACACCCCTTCATACACTATATATACAGGACACCCCTTCATCCACTATATATACAGCAGTATGAGGACACCCCTTCATACACTATATATACAGCAGTATGAGGACACCCCTTCATCCACTATATATACAGCAGTATGAGGACACCCCTTCATCCACTATATATACAGCAGTATGTGGACACCCCTTCATCCACTATATATACAGCAGTATGAGGACACCCCTTCATCCACTATATATACAGCAGTATGTGGACACCCCTTCATCCACTATATATACAGCAGTATGAGGACACCCCTTCATCCACTATATATACAGCAGTATGTGGACACCCCTTTAACATACACTATATATACAGGACACCCCTTCATCCACTATATATACAGCAGTATGAGGACACCCCTTCATCCACTATATATACAGCAGTATGTGGACACCCCTTCATCCACTATATATACAGCAGTATGAGGACACCCCTTCATCCACTATATATACAGCAGTATGTGGACACCCCTTCATCCACTATATATACAGCAGTATGAGGACACCCCTTCATCCACTATATATACAGCAGTATGTGGACACCCCTTCATCCACTATATATACAGCAGTATGAGGACACCCCTTCATACACTATATATACAGGACACCCCTTCATCCACTATATATACAGCAGTATGAGGACACCCCTTCATCCACTATATATACAGGACACCCCTTCATCCACTATATATACAGCAGTATGAGGACACCCCTTCATACACTATATATACAGGACACCCCTTCATCCACTATATATACAGGACACCCCTTCATCCACTATATATACAGCAGTATGAGGACACCCCTTCATCCACTATATATACAGGACACCCCTTCATACACTATATATACAGCAGTATGAGGACACCCCTTCATACACTATATATACAGCAGTATGAGGACACCCCTTCATCCACTATATATACAGCAGTATGAGGACACCCCTTCATACACTATATATACAGGACACCCCTTCATCCACTATATATACAGGACACCCCTTCATACACTATATATACAGCAGTATGAGGACACCCCTTCATACACTATATATACAGCAGTATGTGGACACCCCTTCATCCACTATATATACAGCAGTATGAGGACACCCCTTCATACACTATATATACAGGACACCCCTTCATCCACTATATATACAGCAGTATGAGGACACCCCTTCATCCACTATATATACAGCAGTATGTGGACACCCCTTCATCCACTATATATACAGCAGTATGAGGACACCCCTTCATCCACTATATATACAGCAGTATGTGGACACCCCTTCATCCACTATATATACAGCAGTATGAGGACACCCCTTCATACACTATATATACAGGACACCCCTTCATCCACTATATATACAGCAGAATGAGGACACCCCTTCATCCACTATATATACAGGACACCCCTTCATCCACTATATATACAGGACACCCCTTCATACACTATATATACAGCAGTATGAGGACACCCCTTCATCCACTATATATACAGCAGTATGAGGACACCCCTTCATCCACTATATATACAGCAGTATGAGGACACCCCTTCATACACTATATATACAGCAGAATTGCCAACATTGGCAATAGAATGACACACATTCACCACGAGGTTATAGGTGTCTTGTACATAGTACCATCTGAAAGACATTGTAAACACACACACACACACACACACACACACACACACACACACACACACACACACACACACACACACACACACACACACACACACACACACACACACACAGTGAGCTGAGCACACTTATCTGAGTTACCCCCAGCAGTTAGCTAACTCTAAATTCATTCTCCATTCACCACATCAGGCCTCTATTGAGTCAGACAAAGCAGTCTCTTTAGACTTCAGATAGAGGAGGCATTTGGTACGATGCAGCCCCAGGGATCCTTATCTCTCTTTCAAATAAGGTCAACAGAGAAAACAGCCTTCTCTTTGCTGTGTGCTAGCTGGGTGATAAGGTACCAGTAGTAGAATTGACCTGTTATAAACCCTGATATTAACCCTGTTATAAACCCTCATATTAACCCTGTTATAAACCCTGTTATAAGCCCTGATATAAACCCTGTAATAAACCCTGTTATAAACCCTGCTATAAACCCTGTTATAAACCCTGTTATAAACCCTGATATTAACCCTGTAATAAACCCTGATATTAACCCTGTTATAAACCTTGATATTAACCCTGTTATAAACCCTGATATTAACCCTGTTATAAACCCTGATATTAACCCTGTTATAAACCCTGTCATAAACCCTGATATTAACCCTGTTATAAGCCCTGATATAAACCCTGATATTAACCCTGTTATAAACCATGTCATAAACCCTGATATAAACCCTGTTATAAACCCTGTTATAAACCCTGTAATAAACCCTGATATTAACCCTGCTATAAACCCTGTAATAAACCCTGATATTAACCCTGCTATAAACTCTGTTATAAACCCTGTTATTAACCCTGTAATAAACCCTGTTATAAACCCTGATATAAACCCTGTAATAAACCCTGTTATAAACCCTGATATAAACCCTGTAATAAACCCTGATATTAACCCTGCTATAAACTCTATTATAAACCCTGTAATAAACCCTGTTATTAACCCTGATATAAACCCTGTAATAAACCCTGATATTAACCCTGCTATAAACTCTATTATAAACCCTGTAATAAACCCTGTTATTAACCCTGTAATAAACCCTGTAATAAACCCTGTTATTAACCCTGTTATAAACCCTGTAATAAACCCTGATATTAACCTTGTTATAAACCCTGTAATAAACCCTGATATTAACCCTGTAATAAACCCTGATATTAACCCTGTAATAAACCCTGATATTAATCCTGCTATAAACCCTGATATTAACCCTGTTATAAACCCTGATATAAACCCTGACTTTAACCCTGTTATTAACCCTGATATAAACCCTGTTATTAACCCTGTTATAAACCCTGCTATAAACTCTGTTATAAACCCTGCTATAAACCCTGTTATTAACCCTGATATTGTGTGTGTGTGTGTGTGTGTGTGTATTTCTCCAGACGGTGTAAGATGGGGTGTATGCTCCAGTGAAGAGAATATAAATGACAACAATAAAGAACATAAATAAGTGAAGAATTGCAGAAGTTAGATATTATCAGACCAAAAAATGGGAGGGAAGAACCAGGGAACGAGAGAGAGAGAGAGAGGGGAGAGGGAGAGAGAGAGAGGGGGAGGGGGAGAGAGAGAGAGAGAGAGAGAGGGGAGAGGGAGAGAGAGAGAGAGGGGAGAGGGAGAGAGAGAGAGAGGGGGAGGGGGAGAGAGAGAGAGAGAGAGAGAGAGAGAGAGAGAGAGAGAGAGAGAGAGAGAGAGGGGAGAGGGAGAGAGAGAGAGGGGGAGGGGGAGAGAAAGAGAGAGAGAGAGAGAGAGAGAGAAAGAGGGAGTGAGTGAGAGAAGGAGAAAGAGAGAGAGAGAAAGGGAGGGAGGGAGAGAGAGAGTCAGAGACAAAGAGAGAGAGTGAAAATCTGAAGTCAAATGTCTCCTGTTTGCTGGTGATCTGGTGCTTCTGTCCCCAACCAAGGAGGGTCTACAGCAGCACCTCGATTTTCTGAACAGATTCTGACAGATCTGGGCCCTGACAGTCCTGGGCCCTGCAAGACCTGGGCCCTGACAGTAAATCTCATTAAGACCAAAATAATGGTGCTCCAAAAAAGGTCCAGTCGCCAGGACCGTTGCTCTAGAACACACAAACAACTATACCTAAACATCAGCTCCACAGGTAACTTCCACCATGCCATCAAAAGGAACATTAAATTTAACATACCAATTAGGATCTGGCTAAAAATACTTGAATCAGTTATAGAACCCATTGGCACTTTATGGTTGTGAGGTCTGAGTTCCGCTCACCAACCAAGACAAAATGGGACAAACACCAAATAGAGACTCTGCACGCAGAATTCTGCAAAAATGTCCTCCGTGTACAACATAGTGCACAAAATAATGTATGCAGAGCAGAATTAGGCCGATACCCACTAATGATCAAAATCCAGGAAAGAGCCGTTAAATTCTACAACCACCTAAAAGGAAGCGATTCCCAAACCTTCCACAACAAAGCCACCACCTACAGAGAGATGAACTTGGAGAAGAGACCCCTAAGCAAGCTGGTCCTGGGGCTCTGTTCACAAACACAAACACACCCCACAGAGCCCCAGGACAGCAGCACAATTAGACCCAACCAAAGCATGAGAAAAACAAAAAGATAATTACTTGACACATTGGAAAGAATTAACAAAAAAACAGAGCAAACTAGAATGCTATTGGGCCCTACACAGAGAGTACACAGTGGCAGAATACCTGACCACTGTGACTGACCCAAACTTAAGGAAAGCTTTGACTATGTACAGACTTAGTGAGCATAGCCTTGCTATTGAGAAAGGCCGCCGTAGGCAGACCTGGCTCTCAAGAGAAGACAGAATATGTGCACACTGCCCACAAAATGAGGTGGAAACTGAGCTGCACTTCCTAACCTCCTGTCCAACGTATGACCATATTAGAGAGACATATTTCCCTCAGATTACACAGATCCACAAAGAATTCAAAAACAAATCCAATTTTGATAAACTTCCATATCTATTGCGTGAAATACCACAGTGTGAAATCACAGCAGCAAGATTTGTGACCTGTTTTAATGGTTTGTGATGTATATTTTAATGGTCACACGTGTTTAGCAGATGTCATTGCCTGTGATGTTTCCCATGCCAATAAAGCCACTTGATTTGAATTGAGAGAGCAGCAGAGAGATAGAGAGAGAGAGAGATAGAGAGAGAGAGAGAGAGAGAGAGAGAGAGAGAGAGAAAAAAGAGAGAGACAGAGAGAGAGAGAGAGTGAGAGAGAGTCAGAGAGAGAGAGTGAGAGAGAGAAAAGTAGAGGGAGAGAGGGAGAGAGAGGTAGAGAGAGAGGTAGAGGGAGAGAGAGAGAGAGAGAGGTAGAGAGAGAGAGAGAGGGAGAGAGAAAGAGAGAGAGAGAGAGGCAGAGAGAGGTAGAGCGAGGTAGAGAGAGAGAGAGAGAGAGAGGGAGAGGGAGAGAGAGGGAACCGTTTTGAGAGACACTAATGGTAAAAGGTGTGATTTCATCAGCTCCCAGCCACCTGCCTGTCCTCGGAGGGATGAGAGAGGAGAGGAGGAGGAGAGGTGCGAGGGATGAGAGAGGAGAGGAGGAGGAGAGGAGTGAGGGATGACTTGCACTCAAATGTCTATAAATTATAACCTGCGGTCCATCAGTACGACAAAGGAAGAATCAATGGCTCGATTGCAAAGAGAAGATAACGTGCAGGTTACTGCTGGATTTCTCACAGCTCTACACTCTTAAAAACAATTATGTTATCCGGAACCTAAAACGGTTCTTCGGCTGTCCTCATGAGAGAACCCTTTGAGGAATCCTTTTTGGTTCCAGGTAGAACCCTTTTGGTTCCAAGTAGAACCCTTTTGGTTCCAAGTAGAACCCTTTTGGTTCCAAGTAGAACCCTTTTGGTTCCAAGTAGAACCCTTTTGGTTCCAAGTAGAACCCTTTTGGTTCCAGGTAGCACCCTATTAACCCTGTCCATGTAGAACAATTTCCCCCAGAGGGCTCTACTTGGAACCCAAAAGGGTTTTCCTATGGGGACAACCGAAGGACCATTTAGGGAACCCCTTTTTCTAAGAGTGTCCTAACAGGAGAGTACACGCACCTGCGGGTTAAACTAAACTTGATTGCAACCTGATATCTGTATATAATGACCAGATGCTCATGTCTCCACCCTAACAAAACATAGCTCCAAAATCAACCCAGAGAAGCGCACTGGGCTGATTTTGGACAGAGATTGGCGAGAGGGAAAACTCTCTCCTTGCTTCGTCCTCTCTGTTAAAACGAAAAACCCACAAGCCTAAACCATCAGATCAGATGATCTCCTGTTGTTACCAGGTTAACTGATCAGATGATCTCTCCGGGTTAAGTGATCAGATGATCTCTTGGTACCGTGTCAAGTGATGATGTTACCAGACAGCTGCTCTAGATTCTCTACTCCCGCCCCTAATGAAATATCGACCTATCAGGAGCATCGGAACCATAAGGCTGATGAATGACATATAAAGGGCAGGTAATCAAGGGGGGAATGGAGTCCAGGTGAGTGTCATTATGCTCAAATGCGCGTAACACTGATGAAAAGGTGTGCGTCATAAACGAGCAGCCTGGTGACCTAGAGGCCGGAGAGGGAGCACACGTGACAGTCACGCCTATATTTCATTCAAACGAGGACAGTGGGGAGGGATCATACATAGAGACTCTCTGAGGACAGTGGTGAATCACCATACATAGAGACTCTCTGAGGACAGTGGTGAATCACCATACATAGAGACTCTCTGAGGACAGTGGTGAATCACCACACATAGAGACTCTCTGAGGACAGTGGTGAATCACCACACAGGGAGACTCTCTGAGGACAGTGGGGAGGGATCATACAGGGAGACTCTCTGAGGACAGTGGTGAATCACCATACATAGAGACTCTCTGAGGACAGTGGTGAATCACCATACATAGAGACTCTCTGAGGACAGTGGTGAATCACCACACATAGAGACTCTCTGAGGACAGTGGTGAGGGATCATACATAGAGACTCTCTGATGACAGTGGTGAATCACCACACAGGGAGACTCTCTGAGGACAATGGTGAATCACCACACAGGGAGACTCTCTGAGGACAGTAGTGAATCACCACACAGGGAGAATCTCTGAGGACAATGGTGAATCACCACACATAGAGACTCTCTGAGGACAGTGGTGAATCACCACACAGGGAGACTCTCTGAGGACAGTAGTGAATCACCACACATAGAGACTCTCTGAGGACAGTGGTGAATCACCACAATGGGAGACTCTCTGAGGACAGTGGTGAATCACCACACAGGGAGACTCTCTGAGGACAATGGTGAATCACCACACAGGGAGACTCTCTGAGGACAGTAGTGAATCACCACACAGGGAGAATCTCTGAGGACAATGGTGAATCACCACACATAGAGACTCTCTGAGGACAGTGGTGAATCACCACACAGGGAGAATCTCTGAGGACAATGGTGAATCACCACACATAGAGACTCTCTGAGGACAGTGGTGAATCACCACACATGGAGACTCTCTGAGGACAGTGGTGAATCACCACAATGGGAGACTCTCTGAGGACAGTGGTGAATCACCACACAGGGAGACTCTCTGAGGACAGTGGGGAATCACCACACAGGGAGACTCTCTGAGGACAGTGGGGAGGGACTCTGAGGGATCATACATAGAGACTCTCTGAGGACAGTGGGGAATCACCACACAGGGAGACTCTCTGAGGACAGTGGTGAATCACCAGACAAGGAGTCTCTCTGAGGACAGTAGTGAATCACCACACATAGAGACTCTCTGAGGACAGTGGTGAATCACCACACAGGGAGACTCTCTGAGGACAGTGGTGAATCACCACACAGGGAGACTCTCTGAGGACAGTGGTGAATCACACAGGGAGACTCTCTGAGGACAGTGGGGAGGGACTCTGAGGGATCATACATGGAGACTCTGAGGACAGTGGTGAATACACTCAGTGAATACACTCTGTTTCAGTAAAGCTAGCTATAGCTCGGCTCCATTCTGATCAATAACTGGAGCTGAGGACAGTAGTGAATCACCACACAAGGAGACTCTCTGAGGACAGTGGGGAGGGATCATACAGGGAGACTCTCTGAGGACAGTGGTGAATCACCACACAAGGAGACTCTCAGGACAGTAAAGCTAGCTATAGCTCGGCTCCATTCTGATCAATAACTGGAGCTGAGGAGCGGTTGAGGTATTGATGCAGACATATATGCACCGTTTCAAGACAATTGATTCTGGCGGATGGAAGTACTTCCCATTGAAGCACTTTGGGCCACACAGCACTTTGTAAAAGGGGATATTGTCTTATAGGTGTAAGGGAAACGTATTTACATAAACAGTGTAACACTGTGTGTGCTGACTGGCGACTCTAGCAGCTCTGGACAGGCGGGAGATTCTAGCAGCTCTGGACAGGCGGGAGACTCTAGCAGCTCTGGACAGGCGGGAGACTCTAGCAGCTCTGGACAGGCGGGAGACTCTAGCAGCGATGAACAGACGGGAGACTCTAGCAGCTCTGGAGAGACGGGAGGCTCTAGCAGCTCTGGAGAGATGGGAGGCTCTAGCAGCTCTGGAGAGACGGGAGGCTCTAGCAGCTCTGGACAGACGGGAGACTCTAGCAGCTCTGGACAGGCGGGAGACTCTAGCAGCTCTGGACAGGCGGGAGACTCTAGCAGCGATGGACAGACGGGAGACTCTAGCAGCTCTGAACAGACGGGAGACTCTAGCAGCTCTGGACAGACAGGAGACTCTAGCAGCTCTGGACAGACGGGAGACTCTAGCAGCGATGGACAGACGGGAGACTCTAGCAGCTCTGGACAGACAGGAGACTCTAGCAGCTCTGGACAGATGGGATACTCTATTAGCTCTGGACAGGCGGGAGACTCTAGCAGCTCTGGACAGGCGGGAGACTCTAGCAGCGATGGACAGACGGGAGACTCTAGCAGCTCTGGACAGACGGGAGACTCTAGCAGCTCTGGACAGACGGGAGACTCTAGCAGCTCTGGACAGGCAGGAGACTCTAGCAGCTCTGGACAGGCTGGAGACTCTAGTAGCTCTGGAGAGACGGAAGGCTCTAGCAGCACTGGACAGACGGGAGACTCTAGCAGCGATGGACAGGCGGGAGACTCTAGCAGCGATGGACAGGCGGGAGACTCTAGCAGCGATGGACAGGCGGGAGACTCTAGCAGCTCTGGACAGACAGGATACTCTAGCAGCTCTGGAGAGGAGGAAGGCTCTAGCAGCGCTGGACAGGCGGGAGCACCAGTAGACAAAGGACAAAGCGACAGCCTGGTGCGGGGGGCTGCCACCGGAGGGCTGGTGCGTGGAGGTGGCACTGGATGGACCGGACAGTGAAGGCGTACTGGAGATCTTGAGAGCAGGGCTTGCACCATCTGCCCTGGCTGGATCTTCACCCTAGCCCGGCAGATGTGGGGAGCTGGGATGTAGCGCACCGGGCTAAGCACGTGTACTGGGGACACCGTGCGTTCCACCGCATAACACGGTGCCTGACCAGTACAACGCCCGCCATGGTTAGCACTGTTAGGAGTACTGTAGCGCTGAGCTGGCACAGGACGTGCAGGGCTAGGGAGGTGCACAGGAGGCCTGGTGCGTGAGGCTGGCACAGTCTTCACCAGATGACTAGCACGCACCTCAGGACGAGTATGGAGAGCTGACCCAGGTGCCATCAAATCCCCGACACGCTCCGTCGGGCGAATGCCGTGCCACATGCACCAACACATCACCTCCCTCATAACTCTCTCCTCCAATTTCCCAATTAACTCCTTCACTGTCTCTGCTTCGCTAACCTCTGGTTCTGCTTTTCCTCCTTGGCTCCTTACGGTAAACAGGGGGAGTTGGCTCAGGTCTGACTCCTGACTCTGCCACACTTTCCCTGTGCCTCCTCCCAATACATTTTTGGGGCTGCCTCTCGGGCTTCCAGCCACGCTGCCGTGCCAGCTCCTCGCAATGCCGCCTCTCTGCTTTCGCTGCCTCCAGCTCTGCTTTGGGGCGGCGATATTCCCCTGGCTCTGCCCAGGGTCCTTTGCCGTCCAACTCGTCCTCCCATGTCCATGAGTCTTGTGATGCTGGCCGCTGCTGCTGCTGCTGCTGCCTCTCCTGCTGCACTTTGGGGCGTCGATATTCCCCTGGCTTTGCCCAGGTTCCTCTCCGTCTAGGATTTCCTCCCACGTCCAGGAGTCTTGTGTCTTCAGGCCGCTGTTGCTGCTGCCCGTTACCACGCCGCTTGGTCCTTGGTTGGTGGGTGATTCTGTAAGGGTATTCCTCCTGATCTTCGTCTGAGGAGGAGAAGCGAGAAGGATCGGAGGACCAATGCGCAGCGTGGTAAGTGTCCATATCATTTAATAAAACATAAATTGAACACTCAATGAATACAAAACAATAAATGTGAACAAAACCGAAACAGTACCGTGTGGCGAACAAACACAGACACGGAAACAATCACCCACAAAACAACAGTGAAATCCAGGCTACCTAAGTATGATTCTCAATCAGAAACAACTAACGACACCTGCCTCTGATTGAGAACCATACTAGGCCGAACACAGAAAACCAACCTAGAAACACAAAACATAGAATGCCCACCCAACTCACGTCCCGACCAACTAAAACAAACAAATAACACAGGAACTAGGGTCAGAACGTGACAGTGTGGTACTACAGCAGTTTTAACAAGGACCTTCTTAACATCAACTATTGTTCGTGTCGCCAATTATGGCAAACTGTTTGTAATAGAAACAGCATAAGGCTTTAGATATAGTATAATAGAGTATTGTTGTCATAACACTAGTTTGTGGATCACAATTTCTACGTTGAGTCAATTTCACCTGGTATAAAATACATTTTCAACACTATTTTCATTTTCAACACTATATATTTTTTTCTGGGGCCCTAGGTACATGAAGCAGTAAGTTCTGGGGCCCTATGTACAGGAAGCAGTAAGTTCTGGGGCCCTATGTACAGGAAGCAGTCAGTTCTGGGGCCCTAAGTTGAGGAAGCAGTAAGTTCTGGGGCCCAAAGTACAGAAAGCATTAAGATCTGGGGCCCTTGGTACAGGAAACAGGAGGTTATGGGGCCCTAGGTACATGAAGCAGTAAGTTCTTGGGCCCTAGGTACAGGAAGCAGTACAGGAAGCAGTACAGAAAGCAGTACAGGAAGCAGTACGTTCTGGGGCCCTAGGTACAGTAAGCAGTAAGATCTGGGGCCCTAGGTACAGGAAACAGGAGGTTCTGGGGCCCTATGTACAGGAAGCAGTAAGTTCTGGGGCCCCAGGTACAGGAAGCAGTACAGGAAGCAGTACGTTCTGGGGCCCTAGGTACAGTAAGCAGTAAGATCTGGGGCCCTAGGTACAGGAAACAGGAGGTTCTGGGGCCCTAGGTACAGTAAGCAGTAAGTTCTGGGGCCCTAGGTACAGGAAGCAGGAAGTTCTGGGGTCCTAGGTACAGGAAGCAGTAAGTTATGGGGCACTATGTACAAGAAGCAGTACGTTCTGAGGCCCTAGGTACAGGAAGCAGTAAGTTCTGGGGCCCTAGGTACAGGAAGCAGTATGTTCTGGGGCCCTAGGTACAGGAAGCAGTATGTTCTGGGGCCCTATGTGCAGTAAGTTCTGGGGCCCTAGGTACAGGAAGCAGTATGTTCTGGGGCCCTAGGTACAGGAAGCAGTATGTTCTGGGGCCCTATGTGCAGTAAGTTCTGCGTCCCTATGTGCACTAAGTTCTGGGGCCCTATGTACAGGAAGCAGTATGTTCTGGGGTCCTAGGTAAAACAAGCAGTAAGTTCTGGGGCCCAAGGTACAGAAAGCTGTAAGCTCTGGGGCTCTATGTACAGGAAGCAGTATGTTCTGGGGTCCTAGGTACAGGAAGCTGTAAGTTCTGGGGCCCTAGGTACAGGAAGCAATACGTTCTGGGGCCCTAGGTACAGGAAGCAGTATGTTCTGGTGCCCTAGGTACAGGAAGCAGTACGTTCTGGGGCCCTAGGTACAGGAAGCAGAACGTTCTGGGGCCCTAGGTACAGGAAGCAGTACGTTCTGGGGCCCTATGTGCGGTACGTGCTGGGGCCCTAGGTACAGGAAGCAGTAACCTCTGGGGCCCTATGTACAGGAAGCAGTAAGCAGCTTTACATCCCTCTCTAGAACTAGTCTGGATGGGGGATATTCACTAATAAGAGTAGCCTTCAGAAAGATCATACAGTCTCGTACTTGGCCCTGGCAGAGGTTTTTAAAAGCTTTGTAAATGGATACAAGGTTAAGGTTTTAGTACTACCATAGACAGATAGACAGGCTGACATGTATGGGTTAAGGTTTTAGTCCTACTACAGATAGATTGAAATGCTGACATGTAAGGGTTAAGGTTTCAGTCCTACTACAGATAGATTGAAATGCTGACATGTATGGGTTAAGGTTTTAGCCCTACTACAGATAGATTGAAATGCTGACATGTATGGGTTAAGGTTTTAGTCCTACTACAGATAGATTGAAATGCTGACATGTATGGGTTAAGGTTTTGCTATGACCTTGCCGTGGTCACCTCTCAAAAACAAATGCATTTTGCCCTTTCCTCTACAAGCTACTGACAGTAATTGATCTATAAGTTCTGGGGCCCTAGGTACAGGAAGAAGTAAGTTCTGGGGCACTAGGTACAGGATGCTGTAAGTTCTGGGGCCCTAGGTACAGGAAGCAGTGTGTTAAGGGGCCCTAGGTACAGGAAGCAGTAGGTTCTGGGGCCCTATGTGCAGTAAGTTCTGGGGCCCTATGTACAGGAAGCAGTATCTTCTGGGGCCCTATGTACAGGAAGAAGTAAGTTCTGGGGCCCTATGTACAGGAAGCAGTATGTTCTGGGGTCCTAGGTACAGGAAAATGTAAGTTCTGGGGCCCTAGGTACAGGAAGAAGTAAGTTATGGGGCCCTAGGTACAGGAAGCTGTAAGTTCTGGGGCCCTAGGTACAGGAAGAAGTAAGTTCTGGGGCCCTAAGTACAGGAAGCAGTACATTCTGGGGCCCTAGGTACAGGAAGCAGTATGTTCTGGGGCCCTAGGTACAGGAAGCAATAAGTTCTGGGGCCCTAGGTACAGGAAGCAGTAAGTTAGGGCGAGCAGTAAGTTAGGGCGCCCTATGTGCAGTAAGCTCTGGGACCCTAGGTACAGGAAGCAGTAAGTTCTGGGAACCTAGGTACAGGAAGCAGTAAGTTCTGGGGCCCTAGGTACAGGAAGCAGTAAGTTATGGTGCCCTATGTGCAGTAAGCTCTGGGGCCCTAGGTACAGGAAGCAGTATGTTCTGTGGCCCTAGGTACAGGAAGCTGTACGTTCTGGGGCCCTAAGTGGAGTAAGCTCTTGTGCCCTAGGTACAGGAAGCAGTACCTTCTGGGGACCTAGGTACAGAAAGCAGTAAGTTATGCTGCCCTATGTGCAGTAAGCTCTGGGGCCCTAGGTACAAGAAGAAGTACGTTCTGGGGCCCTAGGTACAGGAAGCAGTAAGCTCTGGGGCCCTATGTACACGAAGCAGTACGTTTTTGGGCTCTAGGTACAGGAAGCAGTACGTTCTGGGGCCCTATGTGCAGTACGTTCTGGGGCCCTAGGTACAGCAAGCAGTAAGCTCTGCGGCACTAGTTACAGGAAGCTGTAATCTCTGGGGTCCTAGGTACAGGAAGCTGTACGTTCTGGGGCCCTAGGTACAGGAAGAAGTAAGTTCTGGGGCCCTAGGTACAGGAAGAAGTAAGTTCCCCAGTGCCCTGGGTACAGGAAGCAGTACGTTCTGGGGCCCTAGGTACAGGAAGCAGTACGTTCTGGGGCCCTAGGTGCAGGAAGCAGTATGTTTTGGGGCCCTAGGTACAGGAAGCAGTACGTTCTGAGGCCCTGGGAAAAGGAAGCTGTAAGTTATGGTGCCCTATGTGCAGTAAGCTCTGGGGCCCTAGGTACAGGAAGCAGTACGTTCTGAGGCCCTGGGAAAAGGAAGCTGTAAGTTCTGGGGCCCTATGTGCAGTAAGCTCTTGGGCCCTAGGTACAGGAAGCTGTACGTTCTGGGGACCTAGGTACAGGAAGCAGTAAGTTATGGCGCCCTATGTGCAGTAAGCTCTGGGGCCCTAGGTACAAGAAGCAGTACGTTCTGAGGCCCTAGGTACAGGAAGCAGTACGTTCTGGGGCCCTATGTGCAGTACGTTCTGGGGCCCTAGGTACAGCAAGCAGTAAGCTCTGTGGCCCTAGGTACAGGAAGCTGTAAGCTCTGGGGCCCTAGGTACAGGAAGCTGTAAGCTCTGGGGCCCTATGTACAGGAAGCAGTAAGTTCTCGGGCCCTAGGTACAAGAAGCAGTATGTTCTGGGGCCCTAGGTCCAGGAAACTGTAAGCTCTGGGGCCCTAGGTACAGGAAGCAGTAAGCTCTAGGGCCCTATGTACAGTACATCCTGGGGCCCTATGTGCAGTACGCTCTGGTGCTCTATGTACAGGAAGCAGTAAGCTCTGGGGCCCTAGGTACAGGAAGCAGTAAGCTCTGGGGCCCTAGGTACAGGAAGCAGTACGTTCTGGGGCCCTATGTGCAGTACGTTCTGGGGCCCTATGTACAGGAAGCAGTAAGCTCTGGGGCCCTAGGTACAGGAAGCAGTACGTTCTGGGGCCCTAGGTACAGGAAGCAGTAAGCTCTGGGGCCCTAGGTACAGGAAACAGTACGTTCTGGGGCCCTATGTGCAGTACGTTCTGGGGCCCTAGGTACAGGAGGCAGTAAGCTCTGGGGCCCTATGTACAGGAAACAGTAAGCAGCTTACCTCCCTCTCTAGAACTAGTCTGGATGGGGGATTATTCACTAATAAGAGTAGCCTTCAGAAAGATCATACAGTCGGGTACTTGGCCCTGGCAGAGGTTTTTAAAAGCTTTGTAAATGGATACAAGGTTAAGGTTTTAGTACTACCATAGACAGATAGACAGGCTGACATGTATGGGTTAAGGTTTTAGTCCTACTACAGATAGATTGAAATGCTTACATGTATGGGTTAAGGTTTTAGCCCTACTACAGATAGATTGAAATGCTGACATGTATGGGTTAAGGTTTTAGCCCTACTACAGATAGATTGAAATGCTGACATGTATGGGTTAAGGTTTTAGTCCTACTACAGATAGATTGAAATGCTTACATGTATGGGTTAAGGTTTTAGTCCTACTACAGATAGATTGAAATGCTGACATGTATGGGTTAAGGTTTTAGCCCTACTACAGATAGATTGAAATGCTGACATGTATGGGTTAAGGTTTTAGTCCTACTACAGATAGATTGAAATGCTGACATGTATGGGTTAAGGTTTTGCTATGACCTTGCCGTGGTCACCTCTCAAAAACAAATGCATTTTGCCCTTTCCTCTACAAGCTACTGACAGTAATCGATCTCTCTTTCAAATCAACCCAATAATAGCTCAATCTAAGCAGTTGATTTCTCAGACAATATCTGGCACAACATAGAGAGAAAACAATAAGTGGAAGTGCTACTCCTGGAGATAGGGAGGGAGGGAGGGAGGGAGGGAGAGAGGGATGGAGAGAGGGATGGAGGGATGGAGGGATGGAGGGATGGAGGGAGGGAGGGAGGGAGAGAGAGATGAAGGGATGGAGGGATGGAGGGATGGAGGGAGGGAGAGAGAGATGAAGGGATGGAGGGAGAAATGGAGGGATGGAGGGAGAGAGAGATGAAGGGATGGAGGGAGAAATGGAGGGATGGAGGGAGAGAGAAATGAAGGGATGGAGGGAGAAATGGAGGGATGGAGGGATAGAGAGATGGAGGGATGGATGGAGGGATATGATGATGAATGAAGGGATGGAGGGATGGAGAGACGGAGGGAAGGAGGGAGAGACGGAGGGATGGAGGGATAGGATGAGGGATGAAGGGATGGAGGGATAGAGGGATGGAGGGATAGGATGAGGGATGAAGGGATGGAGGAATGGAAGGATGAAGGGATGGAATGATGGAGAGATAGAGGGATAGAGGGATGGAGAGATGGAGGGATGGAGGGATAGAGGGATGGAGAGACGGAGGGATGGAGGGATGGAGGGATAGAGGGATGGAGAGACGGGGGGATGGAGGGATAGGATGAGGGATCGAGGGATGGTGGGATGTGGGATAGGATGAAGGGATGGGGGGATGGAGGGATAGGATGAGGGATGGGGGGATGGTGGGATGGAGGGATGGAGGGATAGGATGAAGGGATGGGGGGATGGAGGGATAGGATGATGGATGGAGGGATAGGATGAAGGGATGGAGGGATAGAATGAGGGATGGAGGGATGGAGGGATGGAGAGATGGAGGGAGTGAGGGAGGGTTGGAGGGATGGAGATATGGAGGGATGGAGAGATGGAGGGATGGAGGGATGGAGGGAGGGAGGGATGGAGAGATGGAGGGATAGAGGGATGGAGGGAGGAAGGAAGGGATGGATGGAGGGATGAAGAGATGGAGGGATGGAGATATGGAGGGA